>NC_065515.1:32286665-32415469 GCF_006386435.1 Epinephelus moara
CCACCCTCCTCCCCTGACAAGTAAAGAACAGTCCCTAAAGTGCGGTGAGGTTTGTGGAAATGTGAACTGCTCGTTTCTCCTCTGACACGTCACATACCTGTGTGCTGCCAGGGCTCGCCTGGTATTTCTGGGCAGTCATGACACCGACGAAGACTTCTTGGACCTGGAGCTGGGCTTGTCAGTCGCCGGTAAGCCGTTATCATGCACCGCCGTATTTGACAGGAATGCGTATTTCTGTCTGTGTCTGTGACCCCGCGTTCAACCCACAACCGGCAGGATTCGCCTTTAGTTTCTGCTGCGGCTTGGCTGCTCCCTGGTTTATCCAACCAGCATTAGCTTCTGTTCCTCATCTCCACCGGTCAACCTGGCGCTGATGTTTACATCCATTATCGTTGTCAGTAATGCCTGCTACGGAGCATGCCGCCAGCTCTCGCGTTGTTTTAGAGATGCAAACTGTTAAAGCCAGTCAGCCGATTGCTAGTCTCGCGATACCCGAATCCATGACTCTACAATCGATTCATCTAAGGATTCATGGCTGATTCATATCGATTGAGGAGGCTGCTACCGACGTAGCCGTATCTCTCTCTTGTCAAACCGGATATCCGGTCGTATCGGTTAATCGTTCCCAACCCTAATGTAAACGGTAAATTTCCTGTCAAAATGGAAGTGTATTTTGAAAAAAGGCAATGCATGTAACAGGCAGAATTTAACACGGAGTCCCAGAATGTAGACAACCAACACACCCAGGGTACCTTGCACATCATGGGCTCTAGTTTCGCAGACCTGGCGAGGCGGAGGTGCAGCGGACCAGCGCTTCGCCAACTGGGTGTGGCCAGGTGGATTTGGAAGTTTGGCACACCGTGCGGGGATATGCACCAATTTTGGTGCACTGCTTTTTGTAGGAAAGTGATACAGTGAATAAGAACAGCCTGATTAATTGTGCACAATGGCCTGTAGGGAATACAATGCAGCCTGTTTCACTGCAGCAGCAGCAGCAGTCTCTCTCAAAACAGGATCAAGTTTT
Source organism: Epinephelus moara (assembly GCF_006386435.1). Taxonomy (NCBI): domain Eukaryota; kingdom Metazoa; phylum Chordata; class Actinopteri; order Perciformes; family Serranidae; genus Epinephelus; species Epinephelus moara. The sequence goes on from NC_065515.1 coordinate 32,287,690, forward strand.
TAAAAAATGTCTTCATTAGTCACTTAGACATTAAAACATGGGAAAATAGGGTCCAGGTTCAAAAACCGTTTCCCTTTAAGCTGTAGTGACTCTGAGGATGACACCGCCTGTTGTCAGTTGGTCAGCACACCTCTTTGGTCCAGAGGGAAATATCTCGACAGCTATCTGATGCATTATCATGAAATTCACCACAGACAGTCGTGTTCCCCGAGGATGACTCTTGATGAGCTGTCAATCCTCCAACTGTTCATCTAGCGCCACAAGCAGGTCAGCATTTGTGCTTATCCAGTGAAATATCTCTGGGTTTAAAATTTAATTCAAAAGTCCAGTTTGCAGTTTCACTTTGAAATTAGGTTGTATATTTTCTGCCAGTTTGAAAATGCACATTAAGTTAAATTTTCTTGGCAGTGACATGTTATGGTCTAACTATGCATTCACAAGCATGCAATTAAAATTCAGTTTTTACATTTTTGAGTTCAGTCATGCACACGCAAGAGATAAAATCTTGATATTATTAACTCTACATTTCAACAGTTTTCTCTGTCATTTTTCACTGTTGTTGTTGTCTCATGCTCACATGCTATTTTTACATGCATGGTTAAAAATCAATCCACATGAAAATAGTCCTGCAACAAAATCGTCTTCTGCTTGCTCGGTATGTTTCACCGACATAAGTTCACTGCTTTTGTGTTTTGATTTTACACACTGATAACATGGCAAACATTTTAATGAGTGTTTCCACAGTCGTGCGGAGCTGATCATCACATGTCAAGAACAAATTCATCAACATTTATGTGATTATTAATGTGAGAGGAAACTGTTGTGTTTAACTCAGTGTAAATGTATGTTGCTCACATTTTGCACTGGTGTCTTTCAAATTAAAGGGAAACGAAAGACTGTGGTGTGTGCATGTGCTCTGTGTGTGTGTGTGTGTGTGTGTGTGTGTGTGTGTGTGTGTGTGTTACATCCTTTTCCAGCAACCGCTTACCCTTTTTTTCATGACTGCAGGCTCAGCACCCCCACTCTCCCTACACACTGATACCCAGCTTTCAGACAAAAATATCTCTTCTCTGTTGGTTTACTCCCCCCACCTCCATTTCCGCCACAGTGTTAAGAGATCTGACATCACAGGGTCCATCATGTGATCCACCCACACAGAGCTTTGCAGTGACGGATGGGATGGGGCCTACCTGTGACGCACATACCTCCTCTGCATAACCCTTTACAAGCCAGAGCACTGGTTGGTAATGAAGGAAACAAGGACTATTATTTCATGATATTTGGTCACATCTGTGTGTTTATGGACAAAAATAACATCACATGGAAAGGGAGGAAACCAACGCAGAGTTGTCACATTAAAGGAACAATCCATCTGCAGTATTCGGGTGCTTATTGTGTTTTATATTTATAAGCCACCTGATGAAAAATCACAACAATATCTCAAAAATTAATTTACTTTATTTAATTTACTACTTTATTTGCACAATAGTATGTTACCCTATGTATATATTTTAGTAGTTGTAGTTTAGTATATTGATGGTGTATTCTTGTATATTCTTATTATTGTGTATTCTATAGATATTTTTTCTCCCTTGTATTTACCATCTATCTATCTATCTATCTATCTATCTATCTATCTATCTATCTTGCTGTGGCTTGAAGTGCATTTGTACACAACAGTAGTTTTATACAAGTGTATAAAAGTATGGGATATTATAGGAGTTAGAAAAAATAATATGACTATTAAGGGGGATAAATGCCTATTGGATGTGGCAGCAGGAATAATATGGAAAATCCTGACGAGATGTATCACCATACAGAGCTTCCACTAAAATGAAGATTTTACCGAAGGTTTCCACCTCATTTATTTCACTTTTAAAGAAACCCACTTAAAACAGGCACTGCTAATATTCTTTAATGTCTTCTAGTTGATTCATACAATAAATGTTAAGGGAAATACATTTCTAAAAATGCCAATTTGATATCAATTTAAAAATTGGGAGGGAAAAAATAGAAAATCTGTGATGGAAAATTGAAACTCTTGAGTGGAAACTGAAATAACCATGTGACTTCTTCATAACAAGGGTGTGTTGGGTGTGTGAGACCAAATCCACCTCAAAAACATCTTGAAACTGTTAACTGACCGGAGCAAGTGTTGAAATCGGATCAGTTTCACATTCAACTTCTCCAAATTCTCAAGTGCAGGAAAACAAGTGCCTTGTCTGGGAGCATAAAACAGAAGCAGCCTTTCCTGAGAGAAGACAGCTGTTTGTGTCCAGAATTATGCAAGCTGATATTTCCACTGTATCCTGTGGTTTAGCAAATATCATTCATATGTCAAATATAAAGGAATGAAAATGATAAAATGAGGAGAACATGGTGCAGAACATTCTAGCCCTTATATTATTTGTTTAAAAATGTTTGTGGTGTATCCCTCCTCTCCATGGCAACAAAACTGGTACCAAAGATCATCTATTGAGAGAATGAGTGACTCAGTATAAAAAAATCTCAACATGAAGTCCATTTATAGTTTTTCACAGCGCTTTCAACCACATTGAGGCCATAACAAACTTCATATTAGTTGTTTTTTAAGGTAAATACTTTATTTAACTATAACTCAGGAAGTGGGGGAAAAGAAAGATGTCATATTTTGTTGTCCTTATGCTAAATATGGTTGGTGTGTTTTGGGAAAACCCACAAAAACCATCTCTCAGACACAGTTAACATGAACATCAAGCATCCTTTTCATGGAAAAATTTACAACGTCAGTGACAGAAAAACCCAGTGCATTTTGCCTTTGACTTTGTCGGCATGTACAGAATAATTGTTAATCGTTCCCATTGCTCTGTTGGACCCAGAGGGTACCTTAATGACTCTTATGAGTTTATAAAGTCAACTAATTGACCCTTCGCTAAGTCCTGTCCCTGGATGCAGACTGGCTAATCATATTGTAGCATCGGACCGGCTCAGACCAGGGTCTGACAACAACACAGCTGTGCTCCATTGACTCTAATGCAATCGTTTCAAATTTCCTTCATTTTCAGGCTGGTTTTGTGGATTTGGAGCTAAATGTTGTGTCTGGGGCACGTCGTGTATTAATGACACTCGTTACCTGGAGAGGTTGGAAAAAGATAAGTGTTTCTTCTCTGTTCCAAAACCAAAATCAAGCCCTGAAAAGTGTAGGGTTAGCTAGCTAGCTACTGAAGATATAGCCTACTGAATGTATACACATGCTGCTTTTGCTTTTTAATGATTATAACAGTGAAAAAAAGAGTGACCCTGCTGTACAGGAACCAGTGAAGGGAAGCAGGGAAACTTTGTTCATATTCAACCAACTGTGTGTCATCGCAGTGTAAGCAGATGAACGTTGTTTGACCTCCCTTGGAGATCCCTGCCTGTCCGGCAGCAGAGGTCCAGGTGCTGGCAACGACACAAGCATGAAGCCAAACACTGTTCACCTGCACACACTGTGATGCCACACAGCTGGTTCAATAACAGCAAAGTTTCCCTTTATATTCATTGTCTTCTGTGGCGATCAAACACAGACTGTAGACCCCTCTGTCTGCTTCTCTCTGGAATCACTGTTTCATTTTTCCAAAAATATGATAACATTTCTTCAGGGAGAGCAGTTAGAGTGGGCTCCATGCTTAATCTGACAGCTTGCAGACCATCACAAAGGGGCGGGGCTTAGAGAAAGGTCAATTACAAGTGTAGCTCAGCCCCACTTCAACCTGAGCTGAGGTCAATATAGCTGGAGTGAGAGAAAAGTGTGAAGGGACCTTAGAGTACAAGCCAAACTCAAATAATGCTATAATATATTCTGCATATTTTACTCTTTTTCTCCCTGATTATGCATGTCTGATGTTGCAGATACAAAACCAGCAGGATATAAATAGTTTGTAAAGGTCAATACCCATTAAATCAGTGCTCTTTAGATAAACTTTAATTACATGACCATAATAACAAGGCACCAGTGACAAAGCTTTTTCTTTTTCTTTTACCTCTAGGTGATCAAGAGACTCTGTAATAGAGATCTGTGTTGTGATGGTTTTTTTGTAACTCTTTTTTTTTTATTTCAGAAACAAAGAACATGAGGTCGTCATGGGTGTTACAAGGTCACATCCCAGTGCATTTTTCACTTACATCCAGGCATACAGTGTCACACTTTTTTCAACAGTGTTTGTACACAATCCATTTCTCCCAGTACTTTGTACATTTTTCCATCTCAAGTCTTACATCAAAAAGGAGATCACCCGCATACTGTTTGCACTTGCAGAAAAAGGTTAAATTTATTAGACTACAACGTTTCGGTCATGGACCTTCATCAGGTAGGTCATCTAACTGATGAAGGTCCATGGCTGAAACATTGTAGTCTAATAAATTTAACCTTTTTCTGCAAGTGCAAACAGTATGCGGGTGTTCTCCTTTTTTATTTATTGTTTGCCTCACCTATGCACCTGTCTAAGACTGTTTTAGTGTGCACAGGACTTTTTTGACTTTCCATCTCAAGTCTTAAAATAAAAGTAAGTCTTTCTATACAGTATATTTTGTTTATAATCCCCAGCCATTGGGCCAATGTTGGAGGATCAACTTGCGAGTTATGGCTTTCCTGCTACTTGCCAAAAGTATCTTTAAAACCGTTTGAAACCCTTTGAAAGTGGCTTGATTTCTTTTAATCTCAAAAAACAGTGGAAATACCAAGCAGAGCTTCCAAGGGCAAAATCACAAACAGAAAAAATGAGGGAAGCCACTGTGAAGCAAAGAACACGTCTTTTATTGGCTCAAATCTACAGCAAACAGCGTTAGGCAGGCCACCCTTTGGCAACTCACTTTGTTCAACATGGACATTTGGAAACAGAACTAAACTTTTGCGTTATTGAAAAAAATTGAACCTTCTTCTCGTGGTGGAGACTTTGAACGCAAACTCTTACAAGCAGAAGCACAGTGGATACACTACTTAAATACAGTATCTCCACATGGCCTAAATGAGTCTCTAGATTTCCAATGCTTCTATTAACTAGCCTTTCTTCTTCTTTCTATTTTTCTGTGTATATGTGTATGAATATTGTTTGGTGCCTTACAGCTTAATAATTGCAATTCCTGTAATGCCATGCATTTTTTGTGCAGCAGAAAGCTCCTTTTGACTGAGTTTTTTGGTTTGTCTCAGTTGATTCATCTGTGTTGCAGACCACACACCTGCCTAAGATGAAGTGATCACTAATTGAATCCCCCCTCCTACCTATATAGTTGACAGGACTGCACATGCTTACCATTGCTGCCTGAAGAAGACTTTGACTTGAAATGCGTCGCAGAGTGGCAGAGTGGACTGCATGTTTAAGAGTGTATGTGTTTTTTGGCCGGCCTAATGCTGTTTGCTGCAGATTTGAGCCATTAAAGGACGCGTTCTTTGCTTCACAGTGGCTTCCCTTGTTGATTTGCCTCGATTTCCCTCGACAGTTGGCAATGAGCAATGAAACAAAAAATGACCCCAAAATTAGCAAGAAATTAGTAAAAAGAAAAAACTGAAAACAGGAAAATTGGTAAAAAAAAAAAAAAAGAAGAAGAAGAAAAGAATAGAAAAAAAAGACCAAGAAATAGTGCTTGAAAAATATAATAATTCTCTAACCCACTTTTAATATGTCATAATTATAATATATATAGTTTATATGGCTTTTATTTTTCCTTATTTTTTCATTCATTCATCTTCTAACCGCTTCATCCTCTTGAGGGTCGCGGGGGGGCTGGAGCCTATCCCAGCTGACATTGGGCGAGAGGCAGGGTACACCCTGGACAGGTCGCCAGACTATCACAGGGCTGACACATAGAGACAGACAACCATTCACGCTCACATTCACACCTACGGACAATTTAGAGTTATCAATTAACCTAGTCCCCAATCTGCATGTCTTTGGACTGTGGGAGGAAGCCGGAGTGCCCAGAGAGAACCCACGCTGACACGGGGAGAACATGCAAGCTCCGCACAGAAGGGCTCCCACACCCGGGATCAAACCGGGAACCCTCTTGCTGTGAGGCGACAGTGCTAACCACCACACCACCGTGCCGCCCTTCTCCTTATTTTTTCTAAATAATTTTCTGAATCTATTTTTTTTTTCTTCAATTTGTGGGACATTTCTTACCAAGTTGCTCAGCTTTTTTGTTCCACGTTTTTGAAAGAAATGGCACCAATTTGCTCGAGGTTGAAAGGTTTGAATACTTGTGAAAGGCTTCTAAAGCAGCACAAGAAAAGTGATGTTGCTCCAGCTTTCAAAGGGTTAATAAATACTTATCTTTGTTTGGGGAAATTTAGGGTATTTTTCCTAAGTATAATGTGACATATGAATAGACAAAATCCATCCCAGTTATGTTATGATGTTTTTTGCTTTTAACAGTGGTCTAAGCACATGCATAGAGACTCATGGGAGTTGAAGTTTTTGATAAGCTAACATTTAAAAGCATACAAACTGCAGTCATAGAAAAACTAAAAGCTTTGTGTTACAGTAAACATGAATGGACATACCGTAATTCAATTTGATTATAATATTTTTAGGAGTAATACAGTACAGTTGATATAGGCCTAATAAACATTATTACCATATATTTACATAGCCCACAGAGTACTATTTTAATACCTTATGTCCAGTGTGCACATCCCTCTGTCTCCTGGTCTGTATCTGGGGCAGAGTGAGACATCTGTCCTCTCTCCTCCTCTCTGCTCGGTTCGTCCCATTATTTAAATTACAGTCTGGAAAACGTAATTTCTGCCCAATACGCGCGCGCGCTGCTGTGACATAATGGAACGTGCCAGCCTAGAAAAGCTTGGGGCGGCGCGCGCGGGCGTGCAGTACACTGAGATCCTGTGCGAGAGCAGAAGGCTGTCAGCTGTCTCTGTTCAGTGTTAGACATATTTGTTCAGTACAAGATATTTAACAGTAGCTGCTATGTGTTTCTGTGAGGTTATGGGTAGGGCGACGCTGTGAGGGAGGGCCGAGCACAACTACTTGTCATTTTGTCCACGGAAATAATGATGAAGAAGGATATTAACTTGAGCCTGGCGGACGAGGCAGACCTCAAACCGCATCTCCGCGACGCCGAGAGCATCCTCAGCTCCCCGGACCTCGGGCTGCTCAAACTGGCCTCCCCGGAGCTGGAGAGGCTTATCATCCAGTCCAACGGAATGGTCACCACGACACCGACCAGCTCCCAGTTCCTCTACCCGAAGACGGTGACAGACGAGCAGGAATTCGCGGAGGGCTTCGTGAAGGCGCTGGAGGACTTACACAAGCAGAACCAGCTGAGCGGAGCCGGGCAGACGAACAGCAACCTGGACCTGGGCGCTAACATCGCCCCGGTCACCGTTCAGCCGGACCTACCGGTGTACACGAACTTGAACAGTTACGGCAGCGGGCCACTGGAAACCACTGTCAACTACTCCACAGACACGGTCCCTTTCCCGCCTCCTCCGTCGCATCATTTGGGGACAGCCCCGCCGCAGCCGGAGCTGTCTCGGGTCCAGCCGCTGAAGGAGGAGCCTCAGACGGTCCCGGACGTTCAGAGCTTCGGGGAGAGCCCGCCGCTGTCTCCCATCGACATTGACTCACAGGAGCGCATGAAAGCCGAGAGGAAGAGGCTCAGGAACCGGATTGCAGCCTCCAAGTGTCGGATGCGCAAGCTGGAGCGGATCTCCAGGCTGGAGGACAAGGTCAAATCTCTGAAAAGCCACAACACGGATCTGGCCTCCACGGCTAGCCTGCTCAGAGATCAGGTGGCCCAGCTGAAACAGAAAGTCCTCACCCATGTTAACAGCGGCTGCCAGCTGCTGCCACACGAAGTACAAGTACACTAGTTGGAGGTGCTGACCTGCAGTGGGGCTACTGACCAGCATATAAGCTTCATGGACAAACTTAATGTTGGTTATTCTGTATGTAGCGTAGCCCAGATGTGTGCTGTTGCCAGGAGAATGAAGGGTGCCAGGCTATGTAGGCCAGATTGTACATTAAAAATCGGCTTTTTAAATGGCTTTGAGCATCGGTGATATGTAAAAATACATGGTAGAACACAATTCAAGATAATGTGTGATGAGACTCTTCTGATGTTATCGGCTAGACATTTCATTCGTGAAGCAATTTACATGATCCACCTTGTCGCCTCCGCCCAGTTGAGACCACACTTTTGTATCAATCACTTGATTTAAACATAAATAATCACGAATTGGCTTATTGGATTAATGCCGAATTGAAGATCGTTGGCCTGCAATATGATCTATGTATTAAATCCTGTTCTACCTCGTATACATGTGTCCTGGTGAACAAAGCAGCATTAAACTGCAGTTCTTTTCAATGGACATTGGCCATGATGACAGAAAGAGGCACTTATTGGGACTATATGCTCAACTTCATTACAGAGTGGACATATCCAGATATTTTTTTCTTGTAAAAATGTTTACAGACTGGCTTTAAATATATACAGTCTCAAACCTGGACCAAACATATTTAAAGTATTTCTACAGTGATATAACATTTATGACATATATCCTTAACATATGAGGAATTGGCTGTAAGATAAAAAAAAAATGCATATACACTCGCATTTACCATTTATTTATGTAGGGGACAATTTGCATGTTGTTTACATACTCGAATGTTGCCCACAGTTGGGTGTCAAAGGGTGCAATTAATCAGTGTTTATAATCTTTGCTCTTTACAAACACATGTATTAATCTTTTTTTTAAAGAACTCTACTGTGTCCCTATTTCATTGTGTTCTTGTTTCAGTGTGAGGAGTTGTAATGTTTTTGTTGCACTGACTGTTGCTGTCACCTCCAGCCTACAGTTGTTTGGCTGTATGCTGCTGTGTTCTGAATTAAATGCTGCTTGGCAATAAACACTGTTTCCTCCATTTTGGTGAAGCTCTCATATTTATGTGCATGTTGGCAGTGTGTGTATAGCAGTAAACCAGCTGTTTGTGGTGGTAACCATTAATTTTCAGACTGTGTTCTGTCTCATGAATGTGTCCAACTAACTGGGTTTCCTGAGTATTTTGTTATGTCTTTCATTGCATGTTATTCTCAAGAATAACATAAAAAAATATTGCAGTGATGGTTTTTATTAGGTAACAAAATATTAAAAAAGACAGTAAGGAAATATATTGTGTGTTATATGGCAGTACCAGCACAATATTCTGAGACTATACCTAACTACAACTTAGTCAATACAATATTATAGAAAGTTATTTTTTCCTGGATCACTTAATTTACATTATTCTAATCAGAGATACATCTATAGTTGCTCCTCTGATGGAGACTGAATAAGTGAAGCCAGTGTTGTGTAATAACAGGATATTGGGACTGTGTAGATAGCTGCATCACATCATCATATTGGTGTCTTTCTCCCTCTGCTGGTTAGTTGGGATATTGCAAATGATGTTGCAGCGATACTGGTTGAAATTACATTTTGGTGAATATATCTAGGCAGTTTTTGATATCAAAGGATATGAGCCCAGCCATTAAGTTAGATGAGTGGTAGTGGGCTGTTTTGCTGCTGTTAGGTATGCCACATTTTGTCCAAATCCATCTCTCCCTGCCTCAAAGTGACTGACTTCCTCCAGTGGTAGAGATCAATATGCCCAAAACAGCATATCTGTTCCCACATTTTAACCCAGCGTAAACATGACATGATGAAATGTTGCAATTATTGTTGAACAGCCTGTAGTGCAGACTGGTATTGTATGAGTAGTAGTAATGTTAGCAGTAGTAATTAATTGCAGTCCTTATTAACATTTTTTTTTATCAGATGAATGCATGTAAAAAGAAAAAAATAACAATGAGGCATTAAATTAAAAGAAAAAAAGACTGAAAAGGTGTTTCAAAAGGAATGTGACTGAGAGATATGCTGCTTATGGCAGATTGATCTCCAGCACTGGGTGAAGATCTAATTATTGCACCACAGGTCAGGTCATATGGTATGACAGAAGGAAGCATGCTGTCAGTCACTTTGAGCCAGGGACAGATGGGATTTTGACAAAATGTAGCACAACTGTGGGCGGCATGGTGGTGCAGTGGTGAGCATTGAGGCGTCACAGCAAGAGGGTTCCTGGTTCAAACCAAAAGGTATGACAGAAGGAAGCATGTTCTCGGTCACTTTGAGGCAGGGATAGATGGTTCTCTTCCATGCAGAGATTGTTCTCCCTGTGTCAGCGTGGGTTTCCTCTGGGTACTCCGGCTTCCTCCCACAGTCATGCAGGTTAATTGGTGACTCTAAAATTGTCCATAGGTGTGAATGTGAGCGTGACTGGTTGTCTGTCTCTATGTGTCAGCCCTGTGATAGTCTGGTGACCTGTCCAGGGTGTACCCTGCCTCTCGCCCAACGTCAGCTGGGATAGGCTCCATCCTCCCAGTGACCTCCAACAGAATAAGTGTTTACAGAAAATGAATGAATGTAGCATAACTAACAGCAAAATAGCCGCAAAACAGCCCACCACCTCTTGTCTCATCTCGCCCTGGGCTCGTTCTTTGCTGATATGACAGTCATTTTTGTGGAAATTCTAATGTAACACATGAGCAATAGTGGATCATAGTTTTCACATTTACCTGGATAGTCTGTTTGATGTCAGGAGGCCAGTGCATGGGTGGATTATGCCCCTGGGCACAGGTATGCAAAAGGCCCTACCACCTCTCCTACATGGGAGCCTGTGAAACTTTGGGCCCCTAGGCCTGTGCCCTGTAGGCCTGCTCAGTAATCCATCTGTGGCACTATGCACTAATTATTTATGTACTCTCTTCATCCTGGAAGAGGGATCTCTCCTCAGTTGCTCTTCGTGAGGTTTCTACCATTTTTACCCTTGTCAGAGGTTTTTTGGGGGGGTTTTTCCTTATCTGCTGTGAGGGTCCAAGGACAGAGGGATGTCATATGCTGTGAAACCCTCTGAGGCAAACTGTGATTTGTGATATTAGGCTTTATACATAAAATTGAATTAATTTGAATTGCCTAAGAAAAGTGAAACAGTGACATCTTGAGGCTGCTGGGGCAATATGCATCCAAACATTTGCCATCAACGTGACAAATAATCTGCTAAACCTATGTGACTCTGAACTTTCATGACACCAAAACATTAAGTTTTTATAAATAATTTTTTCCACCTGCAGTTAAAACAACATTTATGATGCAGTAAAAGTTTTTTCTCAGTTAGTGTGTATCTACACCATCAGTTTAAGCAGAGCTAAATGGTAAACAAACATGGCACCACACCGGTAAGGTAAGACAACACGTTTACATGTCGTTTTCTATATGTTCTCTGACATTTATCCTAACGATATGAGGCGGTCTTTGTGGAAAAAAAGCTTGTTTAGTGGACTAACTTTGCACTTGAAGGTTGCCCATTCACTTACGTTTTAACAGGTCCGACGCTACTATGCGCCCCGGCTGTATCTAGGCTAACGGCTAACATGCTAACTATTATTTTTATGTCGCTAGTCACTTGAAACAAATTTAGGACGATAGGAGACAGGTTGAAATAAACCGAAATTTCCCTTTAATTTGAGGATTCTTAACAGCAGATACCCATCTTACCCTCGATGGCACAAATCTTCAAAAACAAGAATCAACTGATTGTTAGTAACTTTTTATTGTTTTACCACAAAGTACAGATAAAAACATCCACAGCATATTCTCTCACCTTAATGGCCCAAACTGAGGAGGAAGTGACGAGGCAGTGATACGAGACCAAAGAAAGTACATGTTCCTGCGTGCTAGTAGAAGATCTACAGTCGGCAACTTCTACCAAGCTTGATGGCATTTCTTTTTTGTGTGTGTGTGTGTAGATACTGTAGTGTGTATTGCTTTTGTAACAGAGTGACACATTCATTCACAAGCAGGCCTAGTAATGAATGCAGATACAGTACAACATGGCTCTTTTAGGGGTTTTTCAGGTTTTTACTGTCATTTTTTTCCTCTTTTTTTTTTTCTTTGTTGCAAGCCTGAGTCGATACAACACAATCCACACATATGACTCGAAGGTACAGTATTTACAGATCTGGTTTATATAGAGAGGAAGACGTATTAGAAAGGAGAGAACAGTTTAAAAGTTTGGATTTTACCGGAAAAGAAACAGTCACAACCAGTAAGAAGTAAAATATACGCAGGGTTGAAATCGTCTCCCAGGTTTGTCGTGATCATCACTCCCTTTCTTATAGTAATCAATACTTTGGTGGGTCACTGACTGGGGCCTCATTTTCTCACACTTTAACGGCTCGTCTGTGATTTCAGGTTGGTATGCTACACTTGACTAAACTTAACTAATGCAATGATTAACACTCAAAATAAACGCTTTCCTGGATCAGATCTGCTTTAATCACATGGTGGTCGATGATTCCGACCACCATAATGACTTTGCTTGACGAAACATGACATAAAATTATCCCTAAATGACCAGAGTTCACTTCAGCACTTGTTTTATTACAGTTTTATACTCAGACATGCTGCTCGTTCTGGCATCCTACAGCAAAAACAGTGAGCTGCTTCTACAGCAATCTTTGGTGAGGTGAAAAGAAGGAGTACCCGGCAAACCAACTTTAGCTGCGGAAACTGTATTAAAACAAGTGTACAAACATGGTCTGAGTGTCTGGTGTAGGGGGGATAATGCACGCCCAGAGTGGGTGATGGGGTGTAGCCTTGTTGTTACACAGCATTGGAACCAATCTCTAGTGTTAGAAAACTGAGCAGCAGCCAGGTCTGTGAGCATTTCAGCCTCCAGCTGTTCGATGCTTGTTTGACTTTTAACAGTGCTGTCCATACTTCACCTGAAGACTGAGCATCGGAGGTAACGTTACACACAAACAGACATGCAGACACTGTAATACTGATTCTGAAGAAGCTGCTTACTGTCAGGCTGTCTGTTACGAAGCTAGGAAACCCTATACTGCTGTGTGTTGGCTGTATAGTGATTTTTCCTTTCACTTCCTGGGTCAAACTATCAGATAAAGGCAAAATACCACAAAAATGATGTCACAAAAAATATTGTTTGTATCTTCTAAACTAATTCCATCATGCTTTTGAGACTGATGAAATGTTTGAATGATAAATGTTACAGGAAATTCTGATGCTTGATAAAGTAGCGGTGACCTGAAACAGATATCAGGGAGATAAAAAACTAAAAGTTTGCAACTGGAGTCAAGAAATTGCACATTTAGCATTGTTTTTAGATTTTTAGATATCCTTTAATTTCCTTTTTTTGTATAAGTACCAATAGGAATCATCTTGAGGCTGTTGGTACAAGAAGCATCAACCCTAATTACAGTGTTACTGCTCACCAGGAGTGAAATCAAATAAAGATTTGAGCCATGTCCAGCTCCAATCTTTATTTCATTTTGAAAACCTCCTGATTTCAGCTTCACTACAGTCGCTGTCTGGCTTAATTCAACATTTATGATGCAGCACAAATCCCCTTCTTCTAATCTGAGAGCCATTTTAAAATGCTTCAGTTTACTAGCAGTCGTGCTAGGAATCACACTTGGTGAATTTGAAGGATGATAAACGTATCAGTAATTTTTCAAGGGTCACAAGCAGGACGTTTGAATTTCTGATGTCTCTGAAAGGAGGCGTGAGACCAAACCGACGGGAAAATGAAACAATTCACGGAGGAGCTGCCGAGGCTGCAAACAATTCCACACATCATCCAAACAAACCCAACAACACAGACCTCTTATATTTGATACTATCCTCATAGAACTTCATACCTTTTCAAATTCATTTCAAGAAATGCATACCTGTAGATATTATATATATTGCACAACATTTATATGTACATTTGAAATAAATATAATTAAATAAAATGTGTCTCTTCATTTTTTTTTTTTGCAGTTTTTTTTTTTTTACGTAGCTCTATCTTGTTCGTATTTTCCCCCGCCCAGTGTTGAAAGAATAAATGCGGCACCAGAATACAAAAACATAAAAAAAAAAAAAAAGGCCAAATGAAAAGGCTCGGATGAATAATGAAAACAAAACACTTGCTCAAACCTGCTATATCCATGTTTAGATAGCAGCTGAGACAACAAATGAAACAGACGTTTGATTCTGTGTGCATCCAGAATCATAAAAGAAACATAACACATCAGGATGGAGCAGATTTCAGCTGGATCATCCCTCCCACACTCACTCCACTGTGACTTTCTCGGTCACCAAATCCGAGGCTGACATCTATTCAAGACATCTGACTGACATGAAACAAAGTACTGTAAACATCGGAAGGATTTAAATGGCACTCTGAGGACGGACGCCGTCAAATCCTTCTTGTAAAACCACACTGAGGAACAGGGAGACAACGGAAGATGGCTTGGAGACCTTCAAAAACCTGGTTTGTAAAGAGTCTGAAACACTGGTTTGATGAAACTTGCTTTGGCATCAGACCAACGCCCACACTGATCAAAGAAACACTTTCTAGCTCTTTTATTAGGAGGAACCAGACACAAACACACCTCTAGCACTGATCCACTAGCATCTCCAAGTGTTTCAGACACTTTTCAACCTGGTTCTTGCGCCCCTAGGCAAATGATCCTTGCTAGGTTACAGAAAGAAGCAGGAAAGTGAGCAAAGAGGGTGATGGGAGGATTTGACCCGAGGCTTGAGGCTCGAGGCCCGAGGCTGAAGGACGACAAGGAGGAGGAGGGAGGAAAAGGGGTTTGGGGGGAGTAGTCAGCTTTAACATGCACAGTCCTGGTGAGGAGGAGCGGGCTGCTCTGTCAGCTGGGGCCCCTGTTTGGCCCCTGTGACGGCAGGATCTCCGGCGTCCAGGCTCTCAGACATCTTTTCACAGATGATGTCGACCAGGCGCTCAAAGGTCTGCTTCACGTTGATGTTGTCCTTGGCGCTGGCCTCGAAGAACTCAAAACCTGGAGAGGAAACAGGGTGTAGAAGGCGGTCAGAGAGGTTTAATGAGGATGTGGTCATTTGTGTAACTCCATAGGTTAAAATAAAATGGTAAAATGCAAACGTAGCAGCTTGTTCTCTTGGTCAGTACACAGTGAAACATCCTGATAGCTTATAAGATGGATGTTTTGATCCCCTGACTTTTCATGCAGCGACACAAACAGACCAAACTTCCTGCCTGTCAGTTCAGTTCAGGTCAGTTTACCTAACAATGAGTCACAGATAGAAAGTGTGTATTTGTGTTTGTGTGCACCACAAACTCACCGAGGTGCTCAGACAGCTGCCGGCCTCTATCTCCGCCCACCACTCGCTCGTCCTCCATGTCGCACTTGTTCCCAACCAGCAGCACCTGGGCATTGTCCCACGAGTACGTCTTAATCTGAGTCGACCTGGGAACCAACACAGCCAACAGTCAGAGACTGTGAACACACTGCATGCAGGCTGAACGTGACCCAAAGTACCAGTTGTTCCTCTCACGTGTTTTCTAATCAACGTGTACAGTAAAAAAGCTACATCCAGTCTTCAAACCAAGTTCTGGATCACAGTGACTGAACAAAGTTACAAGATTAGAAATTGACAGCAAGGAAATTTTATTGCATTATTATTTTGGCACAATTTGGTACAGTGTTAGAAGAAAACTTGATGTTTCAGTCACAGCTGGAAAAATCAGACTGTATACAAAATGTTTTGTTACAAGAATTAATCTGTTTCTCGGGTATGTCCTCAGAAATTCCAAAGCACAAGAATATTTGTTGAAATATTGCATACTTAACCCTAAGGCTGTGACTAACAATTACTTTCTTGATCAGGTTATTATTTGTTTGGTCTATAAAATGTCAGAAAATACTAAAAAAAATGTCAATCAGGGTTTAAGCCCAAGATGGCGTCCTCAAGTGTCTTGTTTTGTCCTCAACCCAAAGATATTCACTTTACTGTCATATAGGAGCAAAGAAACCAGAAAATATTTACATTTAAGGAGCTGGAGCTTGACTTTTTTATTTTTAGAAAATTATATAATAGTTGACAACTAATTAATGAATCGATTAATCCTTGCAGCTGTAACCCCATCCGTAACTCCTTCGACCACATTGATTGGCCAGGAGTCCAGCTCAGCCACATATCAACAGTAAACATGATCAAGACTAGCTTTTCCTATGACCCTTATACCCTATCTTACTATCTTACTATATAATGACAAAAACTCTGTCTGTGGGTGTGTGTCTGTGTGTCTGTTCCACGTTTTTCTCACTGACTTGGTCAATCCATGTGAAATTTGGCACAGTGGTAGAGGGTCATGGGAGGATGCGAATGAAGCAATATTACATCAATTGGCCAAAGGGGGGCGCTATAGCAACGACTGAAATTGCAAACTTTGAATGGGCATATCTCATGCCCCGTATGTCGTAGAGACATGAAACTTCGCACAGAGATGCCTCTCCTCATAAGGAACGAATTTGCCTCAAGAACCCATACCTTCCGGTTATATAGATCTTCCGCCATTTTGAATTTTTTGAAAAACACTTAAAATCGATCTCTTCCTAGGANATATGTAGAACAGGATGCCTCAAGGTGACTGGAGATATTTAACTCTAATTGGCAACTGGGTGGCGCTATAACAACCAAAAAATGCTTAAAAATAGCTAAAATGCGACCAATCGCTGTGGCTCCCCCTGTGGCCCAATGTCTGTTTTTTCCCCTTATTTTTGGTATGACTAAGTCATGGTATGGTATGCTGTACTCAATGGGTATGGACTAGTGAGTGTTATTAGAGTTTCACTTTCCACCATGACCAGGTTTTTTGTTTCATCCTCTTAAATTATAAGTACTGTAGATGGAAAGCAAGAGCTGCTCTTAGTATGGTGAAAAGAAAAAGGATGAAAGTGGCATTGAAATAAAAGTTAGACTTTGACATACTGTAGTAGAGCAGTTCACAATGAAATTAAGATGAGCTTTAAAAACCTCTGGACTTTTTCTTTAAGGACAAATGAGAAGACACAACAAGCCAAAGTCCCAGTAGGAGACAAAATTTGATGCTCTGCACCGTTAAAACAACACATGCAGAAACTTGAACTTGATCATGTGTTCTGTTCATCAGTGTATCTCTGCATCTGTTTCCACGCCAGTTATCTCGATGCCACTTGATCCATCCTCCACACAGCACTCCCTCTCACAGGCAAAACTCCACGGTGTCAGTTTACACTCCAGTCATGTGACACACACACACACACCAACAAGCTAATCACATACCAGTCCTGGACGGCGCTGAAGGACTCCTCGTTAGTGATGTCATACATGAGGATGAAGCCCATGGCTCCTCGGTAGTAGGCCGTGGTGATGGTCCGGTAGCGCTCCTGACCCGCCGTGTCCTGGACAAAAACAAACAATACCAGCAGTTAGTTTTAATTAAAATCTTAAAGAATCAATTTCACAATGACTTCTGACTGATTAGGGGGAGGATAAACGTTTAGTCTAATGGATCTTCTTTTCCTTATTTCACACATGTCAGACATTTGGCACAAGACCTGCAAACACTCTGCAACAACAATATCATCACTTATTCTGTTAGTCAAAACCTCAAAGACAACAAAAAGACAAAATAGGCTGAGCAGAAACATAAGGGTTTTTAAAGTCTATTTTTCAGACTGTCAACACACACAGTATCAAATTAAAACATCAGAATCAAGCTCATAAAGAGGAAACTGTCATCCTAGGTTTTTGTTCATATTCTGTTGTCCTGTGGACTTTGTTTAGGAGTTTTCTGTTTGTGTTCTGTTTGTGTTGTTTCATGTTATTCGATCATGTTTAATCTGCTTCCTGTTTTATTTTGTAGATTCTCTCCTCATGTGTCGTGTCAGGTTTTACTTCCTGTCTTTGTGTGTTTTCCCGCCTGTTTTCTGTCACACCTGTCTTCCTTCAGTCTCGTTAGTCCTTCCCTGTTCCCAGACTCTTCTCTTCACACCTGTTCTCTATTAGTCTTGTTTGCTCCACCCTTGATGTTAGCCATTTCCCTCCTTTTGCCCATGTCTTCCTACTCCAGCTGTGTCTCGTTCTTGTGATTAGTTTTCTGTGGATAAATACCTGTGTTTCCCTTCGTACTTTGTCAGTATGTCTTTGTTTCTCCTGCATTCATCCCTGCGTTATTCCTGTGCTCATCCCTATTCACCGTGTTTTTCCTGGTTGGTTTTCAGTTTAGCTTTTGTTCTGCTTTTGTTTGGACATTGAGTTGCCTGCCTTTACTGGATGTTTTCAATTGCTTACATTAAACCTTGCTTTTTGGGTCCTCCCGTAAACCGTAACGTAACAGAAATATTGAGAAATCAAAACAAAAAGCACTGTGGAAGCAGAAACAGCTGATCAGTCATGTGAGTTAAACGTTACGCTACGTTGACGGACACACAGCTATTGGCTCATCGATAAGCCTCTGTTATTCTGACATGAGTAGTAGGCATACTGAAATTCACTGCCGGTCTGCCAGCTTTTTCACCCCATGTCATTTTTATACATGTCTAAGCTTAAATAAAAAGACCCAGACTTTTTCAGGCTTCAGGTTATGATAATTAACTGGTATTATACAGCAGGATAATATTGTCATAATGCAGCAATCTAATTAGAGATGGTCTAACCCAACTGGCAAATACCCAAGAGCCAGATAGTGTTTAATTCTTCGATTTATATGTCTAACATTACAATGAAACACTTTTAATAGCCACCACAACACACGAAACAGCCAGCAGCTAAGTGTTTTTTCAGTGTAATAAGTTACTTCATCTATGCTATGAAAGAGAAACACCGCCCACACTGCTGACGACTGCAGAAGAGAAATTAGGAGAAACTTTTGCTCTGCACTCAAAGCTTTGGTGCATCAGCAAATTAATACAAGCCAACATTTTCAAATCTAGTGCTTTAACCTAATGAATCTGGCTCGCCAAATGATGAAGTAGAATCTGTATGGTGCAGAATTTCAGGCCAAATTCACAAGCTGTCGAATCCTTTTTAATGCTACCTGGTTTTGTATTTAAAGACACAATCCTTGATCGGTTTACGACACACCACTCTCTCATAGCTAGAGTCATGTTCACCAATCTTGTGTCCTGCAAGATTTACATACCTGATTTTAACAAACAAACAACAAAGCAAAACACAAAAAGTGTTTTATGAGATGTGTAGACACAGTGCAAAGATTCAGGAACTTATGAGAAATTATTCACAAATTTAAGACCAAAAAACAACTTTGGGTTCTCTGTAATGATTTCAGAATACTTGAGCCTAAAGAAAGCCTGAACATTCAACATGTCACACTGACCCATAATTCACAGGTGCTCCAGTACAGCCAGCGTATTAAAGGGCCTACGGTTTATAAAATCTTCATCACCTTTATTTTTGCTGCAGGTTTTATCAAACAGTGATCCGGCCTCCCTTTCCCTCACTCTCTGTGCTTGGCCCCAAACCCAGGTGAGATTGGATGTCAGTGCTAAGCCCTAATGAATGCTCAGAGAACCAGAGCCCGGTGTTTCTGATACCCAGCCGAGCAGCTCCTGGTCCAACAGCATCTCTCTTCTGTCAGTGTGGAGATCAGCGGAGCAACAGACTGAGACTGACATGGAACCAGCTGCAATCACTGCCGTTACTGTGAGCGGACAGCTTTTTGGTGTACCTCGTTACTTATGAGTATTTACAAATTGCTTACAACTACTACTAGTGTATCACAAACCATTTATCAACTGTTAATACACTGCTTAAAGGGACAGTTCACCCCCAAACAAAAAAAATCCATGTTTTTCCTCTTTCCTGTAGTGCTATTTATCAGTCTAGATTGTTTTGATGTGTGTGAGCAGTTTTATGTAGGAACTATTTTCCTTCAACTAAATTATACCTCCCAACTGTGTCACTGCGCAGAAGGAAGCGTGCATCTACTCATGGACAACAGGTTGGTGCTTTTAACAGTGCAAGATGTAAACGTTAATGGTGTCCTCCTTGGCTGAGCTCTAACATTAGCTAGCTCAGTGGTGCTAAGTTAGCTAGCAGTAGATGCACACTTCCTTCTGTGCAGTTATTCGTTTCTGATCCAGTCAGTGTACGGTGAACTCCCAAGCTCGTCCAACCTGCATTGCTGGGCGCTAGCAAAAACCCAAGCATGTCCACTGTGCTCAGCAAGAGGTTCCCCAGAGCACATTGTGAGCTGCTGCCCTAAAGCCCTGGGAGAGGGGAGGTACTCCTGGTGCCATGACCAGGTGCTGAAGGCAGTGGCGGACATCCAGCAGAGGTAACATCAGCTCCCAGCAAGCCACAACATTGCCTTTGTCAGAGCAGGCGAGAAACCTCGGGCAGAGCGCAAGGTCTCAACTAGTCTGCTAGCCTTGGCTCATGACTGGCAGCTGAAAGTGGACCTTGGGAGGCAGCTTAAATTTCCAGAACATATTGCAAGGATGTCACCAGGGCCAGATTTGGTCATCATCTGAGAGAAGGCAGACATCTCAATAGCCAATATCTCACACACTCAGCAGCTCACATCAAAACAATCTAGACTGATAAACAGCACTACAGGAAAGAGGAAAAATGTGTTTTTGATTTTGTGGTGAACTGCCCTTTTAAGAATGCAAAAAAACCAACAGGCTGTACACAGATACACCCCTTGGCTTTTCTGTTCCTTTCTTGGGCTCATTAATGTTCATATTCACACAGTCACACTACAGAATATTATGTGACATGTATTGTAGCGAGCTGCAGCTCTGACATTTCCATACTGCTGGTTATAATGTACTGCTGCTTTATGTCCTGTTCATCCACTCAGTGTGCTGCAGGCCACTCAGGATGAGAGTATCAGCTCTATACCTAAAATGTGTAGTCGTGTAGGTAGCACTGAGTGGTGTTACATAATGAACACATTGGAGTACTCATCTTTCGTTCGCCATGAACCCTGATGCAAAGTTAAAGCTGTGAACATTTTACTGTAGATGGGCGAACAGCTTGTATGCAAAAATGAATGTGTTCTTTTTACAGCAGGGAGATATAATCCAGTTAACTGGTCTAATACGGTGAGAGGCTGGACATAAACTTGTCGTGAATACTTGAGAAAATCAAGAAAGAAAAAAAATCAAATTTTTAAATTTAAAGGGAAAATATACAGTTTTTAAATATTTGGGCTTTATTAATTATTGATAATATAGTCAGCCCAACATCTGAAAAAAGAGGGTGTGCAACCTTCAGTGTGATCTACAGAACACCAACGATGTGGCATTTACTGTTCAACATAATACACACTGAATTAATGGAAATAATGCTACTGTTTCAAGTGAGATCATATGTATGACACACTCTATAAGTGTGCATCTGCATTAATCTATATAAATGGGATTAACTGCACACTGTGAAATAAATGTGTACATACTGTATGTTGACTTTTGAGCTCATGACCAACCATTTTCATTTTTACTCTCAGCTGAGAGATGGGGGGATTTTATGTGTGTGTGTGTGTGTGTGTGTGTGTACACTCTATAAGTGTGCATCTGCATTAATCTATATAAATGGGATTAACTGCACACTGTGAAATAAATGTGTACATACTGTATGTTGACTTTTGAGCTCATGACCAACCATTTTCATTTTTACTCTCAGCTGAGAGATGGGGGGATTTTATGTGTGTGTGTGTGTGTGTGTGTGTGTGTGTGTGTGTGTTTAATATCTACTCGGGTGAGATGTGTTGTAGTGGGGGAGGGGAGAGCAGCACCCAGTCATCTATTTCTCGTGCTCTGATTGGCCGATCATGTCTGCCTTACCAGAGGCAAGACCTGGCAAAGGCTGACAACAGAGACAGCTCTACACACACACACACACACACACACACACACACAAGGCTCTGCTCACCATCACTACTCTGTCTGCAGCAGACCAGCGTAGTAAAGGTGGAGATGATGCTTTGATTGGTTCCTCGGGGAGCTTGTCTTTACTCTGCTCTATGATTGTGTTTACTGCTGAGTCCTCAGGAGACAACACATTTCTAATGCAACAAACGCCGCCCTGTTTCCTCCTAAAGGCACAGCAGAGTTACTCACTGTGTTTTGGTCATTATTACTTCTATTGTATTCGACCCCATCCGAGGGTCAGCTGAATGAGCAGGCTGCAGAGAGGACGACACTGCCTGCAAATGTGTGTGTTTACTGCGATCTGAGGACAGTTTGCGTAATAAAACTGCACCAAAGGGCAGCGTTTCACAGAGCCTGCTGCTCTGTTGAACATGTTATGAAATATCTTATGAAATGTTATTTACTGTATCATTAGACATTGTAAAAAACAGGACTAACATTCAGGCGTTGCTTTAGAGATTCAAATGAGTATTTCGAGGACAGAGCATCATCTGAGTCTAGCTCACCTTCTAATCCTGATTTTGGAAATGTGCCTCAGATGTGGAGCAGGTGCTGGTATGCTCAAAACTAATTTGTACAACATGTTGTGTGAACACCAAATGCAAAAGTGTTTGTAGCTGCTCTGAACTGGGTGAAACGCTTTGGTGAATAATGGCTTCCAATAATGTTTCACTCGTTTGTTTTCATTAAAAGTGACAGAAATAGTTGTGTTATGGTGTGACGGAGAGGGGCTTTCAAACGTTCAGCTATACAACATGCATTTTGTTTGATGCATACCAATGCCCAGGGAATTAAGAGGCCACTTTGTGTCTGTACAGGTGCTGCCTTTGCAGCCATAACAGTGCAGAAAACCTCTAACAACTTCAGCAAATCTATCCTGGAACTGTGCAGAAATGAACAGAGGACAGAAAAAACAAATAGACCTGAAACATGGTGGAAGCACAGTAAACAAGGTTGGAAACATGTAGCTCAAAGATCATATGTGAAAATGCTGCTCACATGTTAGTCTCGCCACCAGACAATCAGAGATCTCCACCTTCTGATAGTCTGGGGACACCCCTTTCTAAAGTGTGTTTAACACACCGGAGAAAATGGCCGGCAACAAAGCAACGGCTCTTGCATTTTTTTAAAAGGACACACCCTCCCGGAAATGTGCGCTCCCCCTTTTCTCGTCCGCAAGGAAACAAACACACAGACAGCTTGAAAATGGATGCCGAGAGATTTAACTCCGTTTTATCAAACGTGTGCTCAGTCCACAAGATTGTGGAAATGAAGGACTTACAGCGACTTTGTTTAAAACTTTTAACGCAGTAGGACTGTTTACGAGCACAAGAGTTCAGCGAGCCACCGAAGGACCGCCCTGTGGATTTACTATTGGTTCTGCAAGGTAGGGAGTTTTTTTAAACTCTGAAATTGTATCCGCCCATCTAAACACAAAATCAGGGAGAAAGACATCAGTCTTTAGTTAAGAAAAGCATCTAAAGACTGACTTGTGAGTCTACTCATATGTTATATGTCATACTAGAGGCAGACCCTGTTGTGTCATCTGTGTTAGAAGGTTGAGTGAAGAAAATCAATGGGACTCACTGAACGTCAGCCTGAAATTCACCGCATACATACATGTAAATTATCTGTTTCATGAACTCCCCCTCTAGGAAACTCAACATTTCTTACCCAGATCTGTAATTTGATCCTCTTGTCGTTCCTGTAGATGGTCTTCACCTTGAAGTCGATGCCCACCGTACTGACAAAGGCCGGTGTGAAGGAGTCATCGGCGTAGCGGAACAAGAAGGAGGTTTTGCCCACGCTGCTGTTGCCAATGATGAGGATCTTGAACATATAGTCAAAGTTTTGGTCCGAAGACTCCTTCTGCCCATAGGTCGCTGTTGCTGAGGCCATCTGTGGACAGGGACAAAGGAGAAACACAAAACTTTAATCAAATGGCCGCTGTGACTTCAGTCATGGCTGCTGCAAGTGGTGCAACTGCACAGAGCCTCACAATGCAGTCTGATGCCCTAACCCAATAAAC
The DNA here is from genome assembly GCF_006386435.1 of Epinephelus moara. Classification (NCBI taxonomy): domain Eukaryota; kingdom Metazoa; phylum Chordata; class Actinopteri; order Perciformes; family Serranidae; genus Epinephelus; species Epinephelus moara. The sequence goes on from NC_065515.1 coordinate 32,311,499, forward strand.
TTTAAAGCTAATTTTGTGTCTGTCTAGTGACAATACAGGTCACATGAAAAAAAAAAAAACATCTATGGAATTTTGGAAATCCCAGTTGGAAATTTCAACTGGAATGCCTTGAAGTCAGAGGAACTTCACCAACCCCAAGCTCTAAATTTCAAGATGGCTGCTTTGCACATCGACACTACTGAAACCTGTAGCACTTCTGTCTGATTTGTGTCTCATTAAAACGGTCATACAGACAGTCCTGTCCTGTGTCCTCCTGTGGACATGTTCCTTTGTGGACTGTATGTGCAAAATACAGCATAATGCATTGTGATCAACTAGATTGCTAACAACAGCTAACCTGGCTTGAACTAGTATTGCTAACAATATCTTACTTTTCTGACTTGAGCTGAAAAGCAGACAACTTGGGTGTGGCATCATTCCCAGCTTTGACCTCTGAGGTACATGGAGCACAGCATTATTTCTTCCTGGGTGGAGGTCCAGGGTATACCATACAATTTTAACAATAAAAGGATATTGCATCTGAGATATTACACAGATCTTACCACTGAGTTTGCTGCAGAGAGAGCAAAAAAAAGTGATTTTCTTGTAATTAGTCACATTTAGCTTATGATGAGTCCATCTACAGGATTTCTTGTAGCGTTTCTGTATTAAAATGCAGCAATGTGACCGTCAAAAAAAAAGTTCTACGTTCTTTCTCAGGCTTTACCTGTGCCGTCACCCAGCTCCCATTCAGTAATTTTCCATTTACCCTGGTTTTCAGCACCTCAGCATTAGTCACGCCCACATCACCAAGGCTCCTCAGTTCACCTGTTCCTCATCACTCACAGCCAGTATAAATACTCCAGCCTCACAAACACTTGTTGCCAGATTGTTCTTCACCATTCATGCAAGACTCTCCAGCACTTTGTTCCAGATTGATTTCCTGTTGCCAACCCTGCCCGTCTCTGACCTGCCTGCCTCGTCTGATTTCCGGTGAATGCATCAGCATTCTGTCCCTGACCATCAGCCCTGCGTTTCCGTCCTTGATTCCTGTTTGCTTGTGGCTGCTACTACTACAGTGTGACTGTTTCCTGTGGTCCAGAGATTTTCACCATGTGGCCAGACTTGCAATTGTGTGCACGTCCTGTGGGTACTGACCTACTACCCTCTGCCTGTACCCTACTGGCTTGTCTGGTTGGACTGTGTGTTTACATGGTTCCGGATCTTTGGCCTTCATGACTTTGTCTCCTGCCTTATGGGCTAATGTCACCGCCCACTCACCTGCTTCCCGGCCCGATTTGACCTGCCAGACCAGCCAGGCCATCAGAGACTTTGTGAAGAGAGAACTGCCCTGTGTGCTGTTTACCTGCCCTGTGCCTGCTGAGTTGTGCTATTAAACGTCATTACCAACTGTTCCTGGCTTACTGTGTGCTGCAATTGGGTCCTAATACAACCTGTTACATGAAAATTGTGTTGTACAATTTAACTTGACTAATTTAATTCAACTAACCAGACTACCTCACTCTCCTCCCACATCAATATTGGTGGCAGCACTTTAAAATAGACCTTTTCTGAAAGAAAAAAAAAATCTCTTTGATCCACTCCTGAAACTTTCTTTCAAGTAAGGTGATAAAAGTTTTAGGGTAAGATCTGATGGCACCATGAGGTTCTATGATGAAATCTATGCTATAAGTTTACGGCTCATCCTTCTCCCCCTTTAAAGGGATAGTGCACCCAAAAATGAAAATTCAGCCATTATCTACTCACCCATATGCCGATGGAGGCTCTGGTGAAGTTTTAGAGTCCTCACATCCCTTGCGGAGATCGGCGGGGGGAGCGGCTAGCACACCTAATGGCTGACGGCGCCCCAGACTAACGTCCAAGAACACAAAAATGAAACCACAAAATAACTCCAACATGCCCATCCGTAGTGATCCAAGTGTGCTGAAGCCCCGACATAAAAAGTTGTTTCGAAAAACGTCATTTGAACTACACCACCGGAACTCAGGCTACTGGACGAAGCAGCCGCTGCAGCTTATGAGCCTAACCCTCAGCCAGCCGCAGAATACCGGAGTCGAGCACTGGAAACCTGGTGGTGTAGTTGTTTCAAATGCAAAGCAATGCCAACGGGTGAGGAAAGTCTTTGCTGCTCAGACTGGGAATTGGCGATGCCTGCACTTGAGAATCTGGACATCAGTACTGACGAGACTGCTGCTCTTCAGATACCGTGCATCACTGATCACCCTGAGGGCGCACACATGAGCGCGGAGCACAGAGAAGCAGTCAGAGCTACAGGTTGCAGTGAGGCTAAAAACAGAGTTCAAATTACATTTTTCAAAACAGCTTTTTATGTCGGGGCTGCAGGACGCTTGGATCACTACAGATGAGCATGTTGGAGATATTTTGTGGTTTCAATTTTGTGTTCTTGGACGTTAGTCTGGGGCGCTGTCAGCCATTAGGTGTGCTAGCCACTCCCCCCGCCGATCTCCGCAAGGGATGTGAGGACTCTAAAACTTCACCAGGGCCTCCATCGGCATATGGGTGAGTAGATAATGGCTGAATTTTCATTTTTGGGTGCACTATCCCTTTAAGGGTAGTGGCCTTGTGGATAACCTGTGAGGGTGTGAAGTGTGTTTCACTCTGCGTATGGAAGGAAGCAGCTCTCTCAGGGTGTCATGGTGAAGACGCATGCAGCAAATAGTGATCATAGTCAACAGAATTAGGCGTCTGGATAAGGTCAGGGCTACTGTTAGGCCTCATGAGAAGTAATGTCATTGTTGTGAATGGCACCTGAACACTTAGCCATCCCTCCTTCTGCAGAGTGGTCCGGACCGCTACAAGCTGGTTACCAGCTAAGAACAAGCCAAGCTAAAATTAATGTTAATAAGCCAGCGTGTTCCCAACTACGGTTGGAGCCAGTAAGCTGTCACTGAGAGAGGTAACATATACAGTACATCTGAGGTATTGTAGGGAAATTTGGAGAAAAAATCTACTACACAGTCTGGATATTTACAGGAAAAACACAACAATCTTTTTAACACAAATCAGGAGCGATGGAGCAACAGAGAAGAGCATCCAATCCACCCCCCAAAAGGGATATAACTATACAGAAGATCTATATATAACTTAAGAACATAAAGAAATCTGTAACTACAAAGGTGAGAATGCTAAGACAAGTTAGCTGATCTGATACAGCTTAAGGTAAAACTACTTGAGAAAATGAGGTGTAGAGCTGCAAGGATTAGTTTGCTTGATTGAGTCATCATTTGAATCATTTTATCTAAGAAAAAAAAAAGATGGTTTGAGCAGATTTGCTGCTTTGCTGTGCCATTAATGAGAGTAAACTGAACTGTCGGTCAAATAAAACAAGCTTTTTGACTACATCTCCTTGGGCTGTGGGAAATATACTGTTTTTCAGAAAATTTTATAAACAAAAATGTCAATCCATTAATTGAGAAAATAATGAGCAAAATGATCAAGGACTCTTTCTGATTTAGATGCAGAGACTGCATAGTTTAAATTCTGGACATATGTGTCAGAGTGCCACAATCCTTCATCCAGGCACATCTGCTCCTCCTGATGTAGGCGTTGGACAGAACTCTGGGGGGTTTCTGCCTTATCTGAATTAACAACCGCCTCCTTTAAAGTCATGAGCAAAAAACACACTTAAATAAAATGAAACCCAAAAAACCCTTTAAAAACATTGGAGGGTATTTTTCATATAAAGGTCATACATTTAATGATTGTTTAGACAAAAGATGAGGTTCTGTCAGCATCTGTAAGACTCAGCCTAACAGATGATGGTGATTAACTCGTCAGGCTTAAACACTGCACATTTGCTTTATGGTAATTAATCAAAGCGGCACATTGCTATGTCAGGGGAAAACAGAAAACCCATCGGCGTTTTCTCAATTTGGCAAAAAAGGGTGGAGGCAAATGGCTCAATCAGTCACAATCAGCTGGGGATGTGCGAGGAATAATTCACTGCACAACCAGCTGCAGGTTGAAGTCAGTTTGGACTTTGGTATTCAGCCGCTAAACCTGTATTTTAACATCAACACCTTGTTTTGATGTACCATAAATTAGCATTTTAAGAGGATTATTTAGGGTCAGGTGTTACAAACATTGTTGATGGTCCCTTAATGACAGGAGTCTCATGCTTAAAGCTAAAGTTACAGCCTAGGAAAGAAGCAGCCTGACATCTACACCAACGATCACAGCCCTAACAAAGGATTATATGTCAGTGACAACTTTAAATTCAATGGCGTACACACACTCAATCTAAGATGGCAGGTATTTACATCAGGTTAGCTCTATCTGCTGATCATGCATTTCCTTCATCAGCTACATGAATTTCCAGGGATCTACTTTCTTTGTTTGCTATCGATCGAACTCGAAGAGCCTCATGCCGTTTGCCCACATTGCTTTTGTGCTTGTGAAGGTTCAGAAATCTCTATAACTGTGGTGAGTAAAATGTTATCATGACAAACTTATTAACACCCAGGCTGACGGATACCAAATTTCCCTTTAACAGCCTGAATGTGACGCAGATCATTAATAAACCCTGAACTGGCTTGAGGCTGCATGCAGGTGGACATATACAGGCCACATTTAGAGACATGTGAGTGGTTATTTCTTTTATACATGTATGTACAATTTGTATAAAGTTAAAAATTGTCTTCCTCTGTTTTGAAACTGCCCCCTGACACAAATTTAAGCAACCAACCGACTTGCTTAATGTGCAGGTCCGCATGATGCGTTGTTGTGATTTGAGGGGTGTGTGTGTTGGCTTCTCTGCGAACCTGAATGGCCCCTTACACACACGCACCGTAAACCTGAAATTACCTGTACATTACCCGGAGGAGCTGTATGTGAGAATGCAATTTACAAATCTCAGACATTAAACTGACTTTACCCTGATGGCTACCTAGAACAAAGTCGGTCTAATGTCCGATTAAACCCATGTGTGAATACAGCAGGTCACTGTCCGAAGGGCTCACAGCAAGCAAGTGGGTGTGTGGATCAGATTTCTATAATGTGACTCATGCAAAACCATATGAAAACAAACATGTAAGGGTGGAGAACACGGGTCATCACACAAAGATGCCAATGAAAATGTCTAACCGGAGAGATGACGAGATATGGGCAATTCTGTTGGAAGGACCAAAGCCAAAATCATCGGACAAATTCAAGGAACAGTGTGAGACTTTGTTATTTATGATCAGATTACGAAACGGTGACATGATCGCAGTGTAATCTGCGTCATGTTCCGCCTTCTGCGTGCTCTACCCAGGCACCACCCCTTGACCTAGACCAAACTGAGTATTTCCAGGAGATGAGAATGCTTGTGACACAGACATCTCCTGTTGTGTGCTACATGTGTGAAACTAAGTTCATAAGAGAAGGGTTACCCCTAACACCAATTACTGCAAAGGTCTACATTGAGGTGTACTTGGAGACCTTTGCATATGGGTCTGGTTATATTTTATAAGAACAAGTTGGTACACCAGTCAATCAGAAATCAAAAGTGTTAATACACCTTGGAAGGCTGGATGACAAGCCGGCTATTATACATGTAGAGAGGGGGGGGGGGGGTGTAGATATGATACTGGTAACATATGGGGATAACAGGGCACATCCAGGTGTCTCCTGGAAGAATTCACAATGTTGACCTTGGCTGTTCACGTGAAAAGTGACAGAAATCGTTGTGTAAAGAATGAAAAGAGAGAGAGAGAGAGAGAGAGAGAGAGAGAGAGAGAGAGAAGTTCAAACCCTGCTTCCACCTCCGCACAGCTGACCAAACATGGCATGAGGTGGGTGTGAATTGTCAGTTTCGGAAAGTCACAGTAATAATCGGACACGTGCGACCAAATCCATTCCACCATCTGACAAACAGCTTTGAAGAGGCAGTAGTCAGTAGAAAAAACAATCAGCTAAATGACTGAGACTTGCAACATTTGCTAGTATGCAACCACGCTATCTACGAGTGGGTTCCGAGAGTTCAGGGCTACAAGGGCTAAAACAATTCAGGAAACCTTGTCGACTCTTGAGAGCACAATGACTCGAGCCCACAGGCCTTGGAGTCACTGCACCCTGCTCTATATTTAGACCGTTATCTCCACTCGGCTGCAGTGGAACACGAGAACTCACAGGGAATAAAGCACAAACAAAACAACTGCACCCTCCTTCGAGCTACGGCCTATCGGTTTACATGAAGGAACACAGAGATGCTTGTTAAATAATGAAGAAGCACCGACCCTTCCTCAACACATTGTGGTGTTTTTATGCAAAGAGGCTGAGGAGGCGGTCAGAGATGTGAGTTAAAGCCATCGCCAAACCTGATACACACAACGTAACTGTATATGGAGTTCGACACAGGAAGCTGAAGTGAAAAACAGTAATGAAACCAGAAATCACACAAAAACGTTTTTCATCATTTTGGGTTTTATTCGTGTAAATCAGGATTTTTTCCCCCAGATGCCTTATTTGAGAACATCTCAAAGAAAATGTAGCAGCATGGTTGTCAATTTCAATATTTGTTCCTCAGTGTCATTTAACCTTTATTTAACTAGGGAGTCACACTGAGATTAAAACCTCCTTTACAAGTGAGACCAATAACTGACAATAGGTTAAACAGCAGCATCCAACACAAACAGGACGACAGCATCAAATCACTACAACAGGTACAAAATACATCACATAATATGATGCATTCACGAGGATGCAATATTTAGTCAAGAGACTGTTACTTAATTGAAGCAACTGAGGCTAGCCGTAACCACTTCCTTTATTCTAAAGGCCCAAACACACCAAACCAATATCAAAGAACTTGTGGCAACAAAGGCTGAATGTTGCATTGCCTTGTGTCTGTCTTGGCCAAAAAGTTGCACTTAAAAACGACAACAACAACAACAACTAGCACGTACATTCTGCACCTGTGAAAGTAAATAACTCTCCATACTATCAGGTGGCGGTTGTTTGTATTTGTCATTCAAAAAGGGAAACCAGGGAAACCAGGAATCAAGATGATAGGCATTTAGCACATTAACAACACAATCGACTCTTGAAAGAACAAAGAATATTTACCGTGTGCTAGCATACAATAACACAAACAATTACAAACCATTTCTGCTTAAGAGCTTATTGGCTAAAGAAAAATAGTCTGACCTTATGGAACAAATTTGTTTTGGTTTCACTCCCTCTTGACTTTAGCAATTTGTTTACTTTCCTCACTTCCGTTTCACTTCTTGTGCTCTGAGCTGACCTGCCAATCAGAGTGATTTCATTCACTGACAGGCCCTGCTGTTGCCAATTCCAACCAGACAAAAACCGACAAGGGGCAACTGTGCGGGACACACCACACCAACTAAGGCAACAGATGCTCACTGACGGCCCAGCATTGACCGAAGCCCGATCGTCAGCTTGGTGTGTCAGGCCCTAAGTTTAAAATCATTTTAAGATGTAAGGGTCTCGAGCGTAAGGCTTGGCCTGCAGATTGTTCCAGGAACAAGGACCATATTAGAACACACTTACTGGGGCAACCTCAAGCTCACCTGGCAGAGAACTGCGCCCTATATAGGCTGAGCCCTATGTAGCGGCCCGAGTTCCATTCCACCCTGCAGACCTTTGCTGCGTGTCATCCACACTTTTTCTCCCACACTTCCTGTCTTCTTTCAGCTATACCATTATTAAAGACAAAAACTGACCGTGAAATAGTCTTAAACAAAAGAGAACAGGCTTGTTTTTGCTAGCCTCTGTGCTGATAAAAGGCACTTTAAACCTGAAGCCATTTGTGTGACCTACAATTACTGCTAATTATGTCTGCAGATTTAAAATCATCTGGCTTAGCTGAGTAGGAAATTTGCCCCAGGTGATCTTATAGACTAAATGCACAAGTGTTACTTACACAACCCACACATAGTGAGAGACGACCATCCTGCTGTGTTGTGTAAGGTACAATGATGGCTGCTGGAGCTAGAATTAGTGACATCCTGCACCTCAAGGCTGAGTGTTACAAGGGGTCAAGTTTTGACAAGGTGAATGATGAGGCAGATCTCTAAATAGTTTCACCAAAATCAATCTGAGTCAGAAACAGGCCTTGGTCTAAGTGTTTTCTCAATGTCATAGAAAAGCAGGACTTTAGCCTGTACAGAAATACCAGTGTAAATGTAATGTCTTTATGAGAAAATCAGCATAGTGTTTAAAATTTGACTTTTGTCCAACCTAATTCCCAAGTATTTGTAGTTATCCACCGACTAAGACACCAGAATCCTATCATATTAAAAAAAATACCTAGCCCTCTGGTGAGTTGCTTGCACGTTGTTCTCAATGTTTTGGCTCTTTTTTGGCACATTGCGTTCATATTTTCAGGCATCCATTCAACATTAGGACTTATTTATACTAATTTGTCCAACTACTCTCCATCTCCAGCCTTTACAACAGGCCACAGTTCCTGCACTGTTCATTAGCGGCAGACGTAAACAACTTCAAATCAGCCGTGACTCAGCGTTTTAACCCTGCCGCACTTGATCGGCATCCAATCAAGTCTTTTTAGAGATGACTGAAAATGTGAGTCTCAGTGCTCTGCAGTGAAGTGAACTGCAGTGTGACTCACTGAGGGGGAGAGCGTAATCCACACCAACCACAGGAAATGAGAACAAACACAGAGGTTGAAGGAGACATACAGTACGATGACAACCGAAGATCCTGCCTGAATCAACTGACCCACAGGAGATACTGCCATCCCACAATTCATTGATCCAACAGCACTCAAAGGACAACACGCCTACAGACCAGTGCCACATGATTATGCAGTCTAGTGTACGTATTAGATTCTCTTAGCAGGAAAAGACTGGTCTGAACATTAACAAGGAAAAACAAAAAGAAGAACTGGTCTGATGTCTGAAATGATCCACGTCAGTCATGTGTGCAAATGTAAGGTTGCTCTCATGCACTGTTTGTATGTATACCAACAAAAACTAATACACCACAATTTCTCCCATATAATTATGAGAAAGTAATTTGTGTTTAAACCATGAAATTGAGAAGGCTGTGATCATGTGACCAATGCCCTGATGGGAGTGAAAAAGAAACTAGTCACAGTAGGTTAGGGTGGTGGATGGATCACAAATCACAGGACTTTCTCCCAGGAGAATGGTGTTCAAAATCATGTGAAAGCAAGTGAACTCTGGGCTTTTTTACGGTATATCATCACAATGTTTCTTTTCCTAAACCTAACCTACATAACTGTACTTGCTTAAACCTGACCTAGGCTACGTAACTTTAACTTAAGTACATAAGTTTCCATGAAGTATGTAATGTCATTGGTGGAGTGCTAATTCATTAGATATTATACAAACTGTTGTACGGGCATAAGTTGTCTTGAAAATGTTTTTACCTTAATTTTTATATGGACTGTTGAAAGACTGGCCTTGAACTAAAAGAGATCCCGATACACAAAATGTAAAAATTGTGACTTTTGTTTATAAGCCCTGGTTGGTTTGTTCTAGAGCATTACAATACGTAAACTTAAAATCTGTTAGCATTGGACCCAGTATGTGCTCATCCAGATAATGTTCATTTACTGAAGAGATTATTTTCCTGATGCAAAAATTTAACAAAAAAAAACTCTAATCCTAACCCTAGTTGAAAGAAATACAGATGGGTGACATGAGAAAAGAGCAAACCAAAATCTCATGGAACACCTGTATCTGTGCACAATAGCCTTTGTAACATATGCTATCACTTTTATCACAACATAAGACAATAAAAATAAGAATAAGAAAAAGAAATGTAAGGTAAAAAGGTAGCTTTTGTGTTAGTCTCCACACATAGTAGTTCTTATGTACAGATTAGCTGTTACAAGTTATTTACACTCAGTAACTGTGAGGTGTAACTGCTGTGTAACAAACTGATTGAAACAAATGTTAACTTGCTAATATATGACATATTAAAGGGATATTATTGGTGAGGTTTCCATCCAAATGTTGTGCAAACTTGAAATTAATTTTCAAAAATTCTATAATGAGTTAAGTGCATCCAGGTTAACAGTCGGTGGTGCTGATTCTACAGGTGGGTGACATCGAACCACTGCAGTTCAGAGACAACGTTTCTTTCCCCTAATGAAACACTAGATGCTTGTGCAGTGTAGACTTTGCAAGGAAGTGGTCGGGAAGGATGGTGGGCGCGCAAAGTACAGGATCTTGACACCAGAACTTCTGGTTCGCGTCCAAAATCCTGTCTTAGGTTTGGGCAACAAATGCACTTTGGTTAGTAGTCACTACAAGTGGATACTCTATTGCAAGATTGCCCATTTTGACAGAAAGCAACTTAAATACTTTATCAGTGAACATACTATTCCCTCAAAATGTATTTGCTGTTTCAAATAAGTTGTGTATAAATGTAATTTATAGGAGACAAGGCTGTGGGGTCTCCTCACAGATTCACCTGGCGCCATTTTTCATCTTGTCAGCTGAAGCTTCAGTGACAAAAAGGTCACACGTGCATCATGATTTATTCACTCAGTCTGTGTACATTTGCATTTTGTTTTTATCAATACATCCACGTTTCCTCCTCAGCCAAGGGTAAAAGACTTTTTACAAAATGTTTTACATGTGTAGGATTTTCATTCAGTTTTTATGATGCGTAAATTAAAAATGCACACACGACAGGTGGAGACACACACACTTATCAACACATCTGATGTGGTGCTCAATCAACTACATGATAACGTCAGGTGGGAAGATTTTAACAAACTGAATCTAAAAATGTGACAAAGAGTTTTTCTCAGGCACCGACTAAAACAAACCTGCTGGAAGTTAGATCACACTTGATCACAGTCGGGGTTTGGTGTTCGATTTTGTCTTTGGCCAGCCTTATTAAAAATGTATCTGCTCGTGTTACTGTTGCACCAAAGTGTCTACTCAGCACAGCAGATATTTCAGGCCATGTGCTCTTTTATCGACGAGTTTCTCTGGGCTGAGTCAGCGGTGTTGCAGTTATAGCGCATTAGGTGATAAGTTTTAAACTTAGAAACAGACATTCAAGCCAAGGTCTTACAGTCCATTTAGATTCTCCTCTTCTTCTAAAAGTTCTGATTAAGCTTTCCACCTCTGCCCTTTAAACCTTTCTCTTTTCTTTCCTAGCCTTTCTCTACAAAAATTAATCAGCACTTCAGGGATATTTGCTGCAGCATGATCTGACCCTCTGACTCTTTCCTAATGTTTTTTTAAAATGTTGGGTATCTAATGATTTGTGGAGCTTGTTCTGGACCAAAGCGCTGGTTTAAATACCAAAAAATGAAACGCTAGCACGTGACAGTTATTAATAGCTGCGGTTAGCTGCGGGAGGTTAAAAATTAGCAGCCACAGTTGGAAGCCTGGATCTTGTCAAACACTATCACAGACTTTTGTTGGCTGTTGAGTGTCTACTGTTGGTGGTGAGATTACTGCAGCCTTTCCGCTGCGTCTCTGAGATTAGCTGTGCAGAAGAGAGTTGGCTTAACCTTCACCAAACACTAATTTGATACAGAAGCTTACAGACTGCGGGCCTCTGTGCTTAATCTCAAAGTAATTAACAAATTCTCATTATGCAAATGTCTTTCGGGCTGCACGACGTTGCTGCTGCTTTCATTTGGCCTCGATGGTAAACTGCCTCTGAACAAAGCAACAATCAGGTGTGCTGGACTGTGGTCTGGAGAAGCTGGAGACAGATCATTTTTAGCATTTTTGCTTTTAAAAAATGACTAAAACAGTAATTCGACCATCAAAATAGTTGCTAATTAATTTTCTATCAATTATCGATTAATCGATTGATCGTTTCAGCTCTACCTGTTGCATAAACAGAGAATCTGTTCAGCTGTTAAAGCTGCAAAACCTGAACTAATATTCATGCATATTTCATGAGGGTTTCTTTATCATTTCCCCTGTGTCATTTCTTACTGAGCCCAGTCTCACTCTGAAGTCGTCGAAATGCCTTTAGCGTCCTTTAGCATTGGCATGATACGCTGCCGGTTGCCATTATAGTTTAATGGCGCCCGGTGGTGTCAGGGAGTAATGTTGTGGGACAAGGACAAAAGTTAAGGCAGCGAATGTCCGATTGTGGCGGGCGGGAGGAGTGGTGGATGGATCCAACAAACACCAACTTTCACCCAAGAGAGCGGTGTTTGTGTCCCTTAAGATTCTAAAGCGTGTGTGCATTAGTGCGTTTATTTTGAAAGAGACTGTATGTAAACCTTAGATTCCCTGTGTAAACGGATGTGTATTCTGAAAGAAGACAATGCATGTAAGAGGCAGAATCTGACACGGTGTCCCAGGACGTCAACAACCAACGCACCCAGGGTACCTTGCACTTTGAATGTGGACATGGAAAGTCCATGACCAAAACGTTAATATGTGACAAGGACGGAGTGAGAATGTGTTGACTTATTTCAAATGGAATTTTTGAGCTCATTCTCCATTTGTCCTTTTTGCTGCTGAATGTGCTGACTCATGACTCTATATCAATCAATCAATAAAGTTTCATCATGATTATTATTATCATTTAACATTTGACAAATAAACTGGATTCTGCGCTTGAGACAAAAATAACAATAGTGGTGTAGCGCAGTAATATTGACTTTTTAAAATAGATTTCCTGTATTTTCTGTGTGTCAAACTGATTCTAATGGTGCAAGAAGAAATGAAACAATCTCCAAAATGAAAGGCAAAATTCTAAAGGTCCTGTCAAACTGGCATCAAGAGTAAATTGCTCTCCTGCAGTTTGATGTCCAGAAACAGGCCGCTGAGGCGAGACTGAATGTCAGGAGGGACGTGATTTGAAAGGTCAAACTAGGCTGCGAAATGGACACTGACACTTGCTGCTAAGGATAACTCGGCTCCTCCGTCATGAAAGAGGAGGGACAGATATTATCAGAGAGAGAGAAATCAGTTAATAATAGCGATGGCCAGACAACACAGAAATCCCCGTCTGATGTCATTGCTGTCAATTAAAGACCCTGTTTAAACATGGTATCAACATGCATCTTGGGCGATCAGATCACAAGCAGATAGAAGAAGTGTGAATGCAGCCAATGCATCCTCAATGCATCTTGCGACCCCATCGCTCAGACTACTATGGGACGTGGTCTGGGCCACATGTGGCTACTCTTTTAAAGCAGTGTGTTTGCTAGTGTGTTCGAGGCCACATTAAAGAATCATCTACTTGGCTGGCGGTCTCTGCATAGGTGAAAGTACATTCTTATTCGCACACCAATGGCGTCATTTTAAAGTGAGAAACACACCACATATATAACACATCACCAGTGCAACAAATATCTTGGGCAATTTGGTTTGCTTAGAACACGCCAAGGAATGGAGCCCGTCTGTATTGTTTTGGTTTTACCCACATGTCACTGTCTTGCAATGTTCTTCTTCATCTTCATCTTTTATCTGTTGGCAGACTAGGCAAACTAAGTACATAGTACAGGTGAAAACAGACATAGAGGTGTCTATATGTGATCTGATCACTCAAGCACGTGTTAATATGAGGTGTAAACATGGCTGTAGTTTTATATGGTGAGATGGTTGTCCAAATATCAAAAGTGACTACCTGGTTGAGTTACTATGACAGAAGGTTTTTATATGATATAAAGATTGCTTAAAAAGTTAGGAAATTATTAAAACTCTATGGAGAAAACATTCAGCTCCACATCCATCCACTTTCACTGACGCAACTCAAGAGCACATTGTCAGTAGTTACACCTTCGAGCCCCCCTCTCTAACCAAGTGTTTTTCACTAATCCTAATTCAATCATGACTAAGAGTTGAGAGCGTCTGTGCTGGACAATGACATCATCAAGCTCTCCTCTAAACCTGTCACCTAAAGGAGATTGACGTCCTCCAGGAGCTGAATTGATCCATAGCTAAGTGCTGCTACGGCCAGCTAGTCAGGCTCATTTAATCAGTCGTAGCTGGCTTCCTGCGGACTGACAGCTGATCCTCAGCTGATCCCTGATCATCCAAACACCGTCCCGCTTTAAGACAGTTACTGACGAACCCACTGAGACGAGTGACGGAGGCGTCTTCACCATCACGTGGCAAAGAAAACACTCAGAGAGAGAGAAAAACATGTTGGAGTTTTCTGAGGTGGGGATAATCTCAGTGGTTTAAGTTAAAGTTTGCTGAATCTGGGGAAGTTATATGATGCTTGGTGGAAAGTAACTGAGTACTGCACTTATGTACAGTTTAGAGGTACTTGTGAATTACTTGAGACATCTCTTTTCTGCTACTTTATTCACTTGGAGTATTAATACAAAATATAATCAACAAATAAATTATGATGTAATGTTAAAGATTGAACTATCAAACAGAATATAACGTCATTAAAATTAGCTCCACCTTTACCAGCTGTGACATTTAAGTGATGTACTCACTGACACACCAATACTTAATAATGTAATGTAATACATTACTCTGAAATGGGTCATTCTGCATAAGGAGTACTTTTACATTTGGTACTTCAAGTACATTTTGTTGCGAATACTTTTGAAGTATTTGAATGAATGGCTTTTATTCGTAACAGTATTTCTACGTCATTATTATAGTATTGTTGCTTTTAATTCCTTCGCCCATTTCAGAGTCAGATGGCCAAAGTAAAGTGGCTGAGCTAAATATCTAGTCGGCAGGGTTGCCTAATTTGTTTCATGTGTCAGAGGATCAAAACAGCAAAATCGGAAACGTCTTTACAATGTCTATTTTGACCAAAAGCACTTAGCAGCACAGTTCATGGTGCTGTCTGATGACCACATCCATACAACTGATACTAGAAAACACTTGAATGCAGCATATAAAAAAACGAACTGGCTGAAACTGGAAAGACAAAAGTCTTACACGTTGTGGAAAATCTCAGAGAAAATGAACAAGCATCAAGCACATGTGATCTCACGTGATATGTTTAAACTAGCTAACATTAGCATTCAACAAACTATTAAGTATAAACCTCCAAATCAAAACTTGCACTGCCAGTCATGATGCATCCCTCTTGTTCTATTGCCTGTACTCTTCATACCCAGTTATACAAATAGGTACCTTGAAAAGGCATCATCTTCCGAATCAAGCAGTAACTTCCTACCTCTCTCTTTAACCAACATTAGTGAGTGTTGCTATTTCACAGATCAAATGTCAACCAGATTGATCTTCACACAAATAAAACAATTTTGCAACAGTGAGTGAATGCATCACATTTCCCTCCTTATCAGAACAAACAGGCAGTAGTGGAAAGTAATAAAGTACATTTACACCGGTATTGTACTTAAATACAATATCGAGTGTCTCCAGTTTATGTTACTAATGATTAAAAGTAGTTTAAGTCAGCTCCACCGTGACATGCTTCAACATTTACATTTTTAGTTCTGTACCATTAAAATATTAATACATCAAAAATAATAAGCCAGTAATATGATATAACACTGACAAGGGCCATTTAGCATAAAGAGTACTTTTACTTATGCTGCTGTATAGAGCTGGGTATTGTTTAAAAAATGATGATACCAGTATGAATACCAGTACCCTTCAGTGTTACCAATAGACGAGTACTTTTGTACAGTACATTTGATCCAAGGGATGCACAGTATTGGATTTTTTGGCTGATAACTGATACCGATATCAATATATCCACTTTTTTCGACACCTAATTTTCGTCATCATCAAGTCTCTTCTGTAGTGGAATTAACATCATATAATGCATACATACTCTTATCCACCAGCAGATGGAGACATGAAATACAATTCTTTTCAGTGGATGTAATATTCGTTCATTGTGCCAAATAAGCAAAAGCATGTTGGCCAATTCATTTTAAGGCCAATATCGGGCTATACCAATGACACACCGATACTATCGTGCATCCCTATTCTTTTTTTTTCTCCTTCATTCAATACCATCGTAAATGGAAGAATTCAGTTACATAAAATGCCAGCAGATGTCACAGGTGTATACTACAGCCATATTTTCAAACGTTCTGGTGGCATCTTGACCCATTGAACTTCCAACTCCATTAAATACATTGCACTCGACCTCACCACACCAAAGACCCTGTTGGGGGTTGTGGGGGGGGGCTGGAGCCTATCCCAACTGTCATTAGGCGAGAAGCAGGGTACACCCCAGACTATCACAAGGAAGACACATAGAGACAGACAACCATTCATGGTCATATTGACACCTATGGGCAATTTACAATTGACCTAACCTGCATGTCTTTGGACTGTGGGAGGAAGCTGAAGTGCCCGCAGAAAACCCATGCTGACATGGTGAGAACATGCAAACTCCGCACAGAAGACCTGCCCCACCCCTGGGTTCAAACCCCCCACCCTGGGTATGATCCAGCAATCCTCTTGCTGTGAGGCGACAATGCTAACCACTGCACCACTGTGCTGCCTGGCTGTATGCAAAACCATACAAATAGTCATATTTTTGTAGATCTGGGTACAAGAAGAAGTCGCGTATTGTTTGGGAGAAGTTTCAATACTACTTGGTATTGGGTTATTTCGGTCTATACTTTAAAGTATTCAGCCCTGATTCCCAGCCCCACTTCTTTGAGTACATGTTGTTGCCAAAACTTCTACTTCCGTAATTTACATTGTTTGTATAGCATGGTATATCAGTACTTTTATTTTGTTACTTTTACTTAAAGAAATGATTAAAATATTTCTCTCACCACTGCAAATAGGCTGCAAATGTGAACAGACTGAGAGCTTAAAAGGTTTGCACAGTTCTGAAATGTTCTACCAAACATGAGAATTATGTTTTCTCACCCAAAATCACAACCAGGACCAGTTAGGAAGCTAGTAAATCTAAATTTAATTAAACAGTGTGCCAAACTTTGATGATTGTAATATTTGTCTACCACTGGATTAAATCAAACATAATACAAACTCAAAATATCTGTGAAAATATGTAAAATAGACCACTCACACTGCTGGTGTTTGCATCTGTCCTCGCTCTCTTTCTTAATAAATGTCTACTAATCAGTGGTTTTGATGCTAAATGCTAAGAATAAAGAAATAAATAAGATTCAGACTTATTTTCTCAGCAGGGAGCAAAAGTGGGACACTAAAAACTGCACCATTGCAACACAAAGTTGTACAAAAAATCATTGAAATAAATCTAACAACACTTCACCTCATTTGTCCGCACATCAGACAGCCCTGTGTGTGTGAAACAATAACCACCCATGTACCAAAGCAGAGAAGATGCAGTGGCTTTATGCAGCTGCTGTCCTGCTCCCAGGTTGCCTGAGACGGCATTTTCCCCCTTTTCCTCCAATCACGTGCCTCCTTTTCTAGGAAGCGTGGGGATGCAGATGAGAGGAGGGGAAGCTAAAAATAGCATCTCTTCTTTCTTTCTGTTTTTTCTTTCTCCACAGCAAACAGAGAGCAGAGGGCGGGGGGCACTCGGGATGTGGGAGGTGTCTTTTGGAGCTGGAGTCTGCAGGTGAATCCAGGACGGTTTGGATTAAATACAGTGTCTGTTTGTGAACCGGTTTGTACTGAATTCATAAATATTTATGTGACACATCTCTGCCTTGTTTTTATGTGCCTGTTTCTGAAACATACTGATTGAAATGTAAAGGCTGTTGTTGATGTAGAAATCTTCTTTCTTTCTGCACAATGACACTTATGGATATAAAATAGCACATTTGTTTTTTCTTATTAGTTTGTAGCAACATCAGATCATTAGACAGTAGGTATAAAATGTCTTAATTTAGACATAAATCTGAACTTTGAGTCTGTTTTTCAGCAGCTGTGGTCACACGAGACTCATAACTCAAACAGACTGACTCAAATGTAATAAAGTTATCGACCCAGCGAATGACTCTGATTCTGCTTGGTGCTGTAGCCGTGTTTGTCACAGGCTACATGGACGCGTGTTTAACCCAGGAGAGGCAGCAGATGCGTCACTCTTGCCTCCAAGTCTCACTGCTGGTAACTTTACTGTCAGCAGAGGAAGTGCAGATGCGACCTGCAGACTGTTGGCTCACATTCAGACTCATCAAACACAAGAAACTTTGCAATCCCTGCAGGCAAAATGAAAAATCACTGCAAGAAGTGTCTCAATCTTATAGTTTATATAGCTCTATTGTACAATAATATACATTTATTCTAATGACCAAACTGCTGACTGACAAGGCTGAAGCAACAATCACATTATTACAGTTTTCAATGCTGTAAAGCTTTGAAATCAGCACACACACACACACACACACACACTGCATACAGACGCTTTCATGTAGCCTATAGACTCAACTGATAATATCCATTCAAACAGCCTATACTGAGGAACCTGGGAGCTATGTTATATGTATTTTTCCTCCTGTATGTGCAGGATAACTATGTATATAAAGCCTTTTTTTCCTTTTACATATCCATTCATTCTGAGGTGAAATGTGCTGTTGCAGTGTAGGAAGCTCACACATACACGCCAATTTCCATGAAGGCACAAACCTACATCTGATTGGTTTACGACTAAATGTTTCACCTAACCTCAGGAACACAACAGTCCCCCATATGGCTCGTTTCTTGTCTTAGATTATAAAATAATACTCCTATAATCATTAATATATTTGGACTAATAATAATTCCATGGTGACCCAGCACGTTATTTCATGATAATGATCAAAATGCATGTAAAATAAACACACAGGCTATGACTGCTCTCGCCTGGTTTGCTGTATTAGTTGATCTGAAGTGTTTGAATTTATTCTTTTGTTCCTGCTTCACACACATTTAGACCCATTTTCCTGGTGTAAACCATCGGACGGTGTGAAACGCCTTTTCTCCTGCAGGACAGGCCCCGAGTCAAACCACAGATCCACTACACCAGCAGCAGCCTTCACATCCAGCCTCACAGATTACACCAATACATATGCATTTCATTCATTTACGACGGATTTATGTGTTGTTGTTTTTTACAATAAAATCAGCTGTTCTGAAGCATCTTATGCCAAAGGGTCTTTAATCTGAAATCATTTAGTATATACTCAAACAGAAGCGCCCAATACAACAACAATATATACAACACAATATAAATATAACATGTATGTGTATGCGATAGATTAATAAAGACGGATATCCCACCTTTATAGATTTCTATCCGGCTGATATCCACCGCGTCCAGCACCCGCAGATACACCACCACTGTCAAGTCAAAGAGGCTGAGTAACACAACTTCCGGCGGAGAATTTCAGAATAAAAGCCGTTAAAAATGACCTGAGCCTTTTTTTTTTTTTGGCTGTTTTTTGTTTTTGTTTTTTTAAAAAGGAAAATCACAATACATGATTAAAGAAAAAAAAAATCACTGTTACTACTCTGATTTCATTCACTCAAACCAAGAAATTAAAATTCTAATTTTTATTTTTTGCATTTCAGTTTTATGTAGCCTAAACTCGACCTCAGACAGTTTGGTTGAAGACTGTGGTATGTTGTCTTTATGCAGTCTCTGTGTGTTAGTATGAAAAAAATGTAAGTTATTACTCAATAATAACTCAATGTCATTACTTTATTTTATTATTATTATTATTATTCGTTACACTCCATGACATAATACATTGAGCCTACATTACACCTCACAAAATTATTGATTGTGTCCTTTATCCCCAAAATTCAGACTTTGCACGTGTCCGTCTGTGTAAGGCAGTTCAGGCTATAAACCATGCATTTAGCCAGGGCTTCTTGTACACATGACTGGTATTTTCCCAAGGATCAGACTGAAAGGCAAACAGTCAGTCATGGAGATAGGCAACATTTCATCCACCACGTATCCAGCCACATGTTTGATTAAAGTTTTCTAACTTGTGGCCTGAAATTGCTCACGATTACAATCCAGTTTTGGGGTGCCAGTAGCTTAGTGGGTAGAGCGGGCATCCCATGTGCGAATTTACGAATCCTAGGCTAGTGAAGGACTGACCCACCTTATTCTGCCTTATTCTGCTTCTGATTGGCTGACCCTGACCTCTGTACCCTAACCCTAAGTAATCCCAATCCTCTGGAATTAACCTAGCCAATTCAACCAATGAAGGCAACAAGTACTAGCCAATGACAGGGAGAGTAGGGCAGGTCATTCCTTTGCAACCCTAGGATTCGCAAATTTGCGATCTATGTACGAAGACAATGTGTTACCTGTAGCGGACATGGATTGGATCCCAGCCTAAGGCCCTTTGCTTCATGTCATCTGTTCTCTTTATCCCCCCTTTAACGCTAATACTGTCCTTAAAAGCAAAAGCCAAAAAAAGTCTTTGAAAAAAAATCAGTTTTGGTTGTTGAGCCGGTGTAGGGCTCACTTTTGGTGGGGTGTATTTCCTGGTACTTCTCGTTACAGCAGTGTGTTTCAGGAGGTTTGTGGGTGTGTTTTTCTCAGTGGAAGGTGTCTTTGTACCACTGTCTGGAACAACAATGTTCTTTCTTGAAAGCAAACATTTTTATCTTCCAAATGAGCTTGCTATTTTGTTATGTACATAGGCTACACAACGAAAAATTAATCCCAGGGATGTGATTAATTGCTGGACTTCACATCAGTTGTGGGGGGTGATAATAAAACTAAGGTTGTACTGTGTTATTTGGTTTTAGGGTAACTGTAATAAAATTATTGAATTGTTATGTTAAACTACTTGTTACTAGGAAAAGTAATTTTCTGACTGTAGTGGGTTACTGCCAAAACTGGTTGCAGCTAAAGTAGCCTGATGCCTCAAGAGGCCTGGTTAGTACTTCACTACACCCATCTAGACTGTTTCCATTTTCAAATTTGTAGTCTCTACACCCAACAGACACTGACTCAAGTGACATTACTTTAAATTTAACGAGCTCGTGTTCTCTACCTTCACGCGAGTCAATGATTTTACTGTGAAAGAAAGACACATTTCCGGTGTTTCTGTACCTCCGCCATCTTTACGCAGCCAGAGCAGTGTTGAATGACAGGTGGGCGGGATTTTGTGGAGGATTGACAGTCCGTCTGACCAATCAGAATCCACAGCGTGACAACTGTCCTGAAACACCCCGCCTCAAATACTCAACCTGACATTTTTTATTGATGAGCGCTGCCGGAGAGACTGAATTATTGATCAGGAGGTCAGCACTAACCACTGCGGCCGTTTCCACCCATTAACAAAAATATTACTGCAAAAACACAGGCCTGTCAGTATTATAGGAATAAAAAATAAATAAAATGAATAAAAAGTTTAATCAGTCATAAGCATAGTTAAGAATATTAAAGGATAAGTATAGTAATACTGGTGTATGTAATGTAAGTCTGCTGATTATTCCACTGAGATTAAATTAGCAACAACATGTTTGCAATGATAAATCATAAAACTAAAACTAAAGGGAAAGCACACAAAGCCTGTTTTAAAAAGAGGTTAAAGAAATACTTGAATGCACAGAACACCAGCCCATCTCAAATAGATGATGTCATATAATATCTGACTGTATGAATCTTAATGTGAAACTCCGCTGGTCTTTTATTTCTCACTCACTGTTTATGCTGCTTTTAGTAGTACTGTTAATTTTGAGCTGTAACATTATTTTATTTCTGACAATTTAGAATCAGTGATTTTTTGATAGTTGTTTTTGTAGTTTTCCTGTTTTCTTAAGTATGTTGTTCCTTTTTGCCTTGGATTTTTGAATATATATATATTTTTACGTTATGTTGTAATGTTTACTTGTGTGAACCCCAGGAAGAGTAGTTATTTTGTAGTGGCTAATAGGGATCCAAATAAATAAAAAAGACCTGAAATAAGATACAGGACATTGGAATGGAACAATCACAACATATTTCAGAGATATAGATGGTGATAAGATGGTCTAGTTTTTATACATAAGTCTCTGTAATAACAGAGAGGGAATACAGGAGGAAGTCTCTCTGACACAGACACACACCTGTAGACTGATGTAAAAACACAGATATCAACCAGCAGTGTTTTGTCAGCAGAAACAGAACTAGAGACAACAGAAGATGAATGTAGTGTTTTACATTTTTATGGAATAAAAGGCTAGTTATAAAATGTAAATATGAAAAATGGGATTTGTTTTTGTTCATGAAAATAGATGTAATGCAGATAATGGTGCTATATTTGATTAAATCAAATGTCCTATGACATTTTCAAGTTGGCACAAGGCCAGTACGGACAATAGTAGACTAAAAATAGCCAGACAAATCAAATCTTGGCAAAACAAATAGCTATTTGTGAAATTTAAAATCACTATCCCATCTCGTCCAGCTTCAACAGTAAAATATATACACATTTTTCTTGATTTGTTTTTATTGATATTATTTATATTTACTCTGTCTGTATTTTATGTCTGTTTTTTCCTCTTCTGTTGTTGTTGTTTATGTTCTTGTTCTTGTTGTTGTGAAGCACTTTGGATGTCTGCTTATAGAGAGGTTGAAGATAATTCTTTATTTTTACTTAGATATATTTTGAATGCAGGACTTTGAAATGTCCTATTTAGGTTATACAAGATTTGCTCATTAAAAATGAATATATAGGCTATATTCTATATCTTTTTTTTAGGTAAAGAGGGAAAAAAGCCAAGTTTTTGGATAATTTTATATTTCTAGTTAGCTGTGTTCGCCTGGAGGTATCACCTGCTCATGTCTTCATATCACTCTTGCGTCTGCGTATCAATCAATCAATCAATCAATCAATCAATCAATCAATCAATCAATCAATCTTTATTTATAGAGCACTTTTCATACAATAAAATGTAGCACAAATGCTTTACATGTTAAAAGCACAGCCTCCCCATCCCCAACAGATCCCCCACAGACCCCCTCACCTCCCTCACCCCCATCCCGATGTGATTTTTATAAAAAAAAAAAAAAAAGAAGAAGAAGAAAAATAGAAAGAAAAAAGAAATAAATTAAAAAAACTAATAAGAGAGGGAAAAAATGAAAAAAAAAATATATATATATAGTGTATAAAGCTAGAAGATATTGTGGATTGTGTTACAAAGACCAAACACTGAGTCAAACTATGATCTGTAGGTTTAATGGAGCTGTTTTGACAACTGTTCCTCCAGACCAGCAGGTGGCGCTTTAACATTTACTGTATCCTGTGTAAAACAGGTCTGGTGTCAAAGTCTGTTCCCCCACCAGGTGGTGTTTCTCTCCTGTAGGACGAGTGTTTCTCCCTATAGTTTCTGACCCGTGGTTGGGTTAAGGTAAGGTTGTGTTCAGATTTAGCACATTTAAGTGTTTGGGGTCAAATTAGGTCAAGGAGGGGGACTGCATATTACGGGGGAGCAGATTTCTTCATGACACCGGCTCAGACGGGGAACACGTCCATCAGTTGCATGCGGCGTCCAATGGAAAACACTGAGCTCATTGTAAAAATAAAAGTATTATTTTGTACACATAAGGTGAATGTCAGTGCGGGAGTTGTACATGATAATAAACGGTACATTAACCGGTTGTCTCCGGCTTCATGGTGAGGGCAGCCGAGCGGTTAGTCCTGGTTTAAATTAGCCAGGCAGCCTCAATGCTAGCTAACGGCTAACGGCTAACTGCTAATGTCATTCACAGCAGCACCTGCGTGATCTTTGGACCTAACTCTTACACAAGTTTCTGTCTGTGTCATCTGCAGATGGACAGGCGAGCCTATAAATATGATATTGATTAATCCCCTGTTAAACAACGAAATAATTGATATGATAAGCAGTCCATGCAACAAAGTATATTTAAAGTATATTCATTTAAAGGCAGGATCAGTGAACACAGGAGCTCCATCCATACAGGGCACAATTGTTTGCTGGGCACCTCACTAAATTGGTGTGGTGGTCAGGTTTTTATTCTTTCTTTAATAAATCAGATACAGTATACAAGGCATACATGGAATAGTTCTGGAAAAATAAAAGTAACCAGCGATGGAAGAAGTATTATATGATATTTTAAGTAAAAGTACCAATACTACAGCACAAAGTATGTTACAGGTAAAATTCAAACTCTTTGACAAGTACAAAACTATTAGCATCAAAATATATTCAAGGTACCAAAGGTAAAAGTAGGCACGACCATTATTCCTTCAATCCAGGGGTGTAAATATAAAAAGTGCAGGCAGTGCGATTGCACTGGGGCCCTGTGATGGAGGAGCCTGTAGAGAAAGCGGGCCCTTGCGAGTGATTCAGATTGCCACCTTGGAAATATACCTGTGTTCAAAGATAATTGATAGAAAGAAAATAATATTATTAGGTGCCTTTTGCTATGTATGTCCTCAAAAAGTCAAACCCATCTGCGTCACGTTTTTTTTTTTTAAATAATCTGTAGCTATCTAAAACAAAATGATGTGCTCTTTCTATATAAGCTATAAAATCTATACATGTACTATAAAACCAGTCAGTTAAGTAATTCATTTCTTGCTTTCTTTCATATTTTTTTCAGATATTCAATGATGATTGCTGGGTAATATGAATATTGATGTTGTCCAGTGTCAAGTCTCTATTTTTGTTAAGACTATACATGCATGAAAACGTGCACAGGGCCCGTCGTAACTTCCTTGTGTGACTACTTCAGTCATATATATTATCCTGTACTATTATCCTGTACTGTATTTGTAATCATTGATATATTAATGCTGCAGCAGGTAAAGGTGGAGCTCATTTTAATTGCCTTATATAACCTACTGCTGGGTAATCTATAACCTATAACTTTATGTCTGTTTTTATTGTCATTTTTATGACGAAATATAAAAACAAGATACTGTTTCACGTCTAAAACCGGCACATTTAAAAGCTCTAAAATTATTCAATTAATAAATTGATAAGTAAATAAATCTAAAATAGAAGCTACTAAAAAGGCCAATAAAGTGCAGGGAAAGGACAGTCAGAAGACTGGTGAGTTCTACAGTTCAACAGTCTGATCGCTGAAGGATAAAACTGTTCCTCAGATGTGTTGTCCTGCAACAGATGCTCATAATTTATGATGTGATTCATATTTTGTATTTATAATCTTAATTTGTAAAGTAGGTAAAGTTATCAAATAAATGTAGCAGAGTAAAAAGTACAATATGTGCCTGAATTGTAGTGGAGCAGAAGCATGAAGCAGCTTAAAACAGAAATACTCAAGTGAAGTACAAGGACCTCAAAATTGTACTTTAATACAGTACTTTGATAAATGTTCTTTGCTAAATTCCACCATTGAAAGTAGGCTAACCAAACCAATACAAAGCCACTCTGGAGTCCAATCAGAGCACATTCAGGCATAGACTGAGACCAGCGAGGAGCAACCACAGGGGATCTTCTCTACCTGTGGCCATCAGATAACTCCTCTCCCTTCTGTAGGGAGGAGAGCTCAAACAAAGGACACTGACAGCAATATTCACCTACATCAGGTGCACTATTACTTAATATGATGCACATTATTACTTTTTAATATCTTGTGCAATATTATTCTTAGATATAATGTTCACTGCAATATCATTTTCTCAGTCATGTGTTATATCATATTTAATATAACATTGATTATCAGGAGCAGTCTGTTTTTCCACTATTTTAGTTCATTTTTAGTAACTCTTGTACTTCTGTCTTATATATTTGTATGTTTTGCCAGATATTTAATACTCTATTGTTTTAAAACTGGGCCCAGTGAGTGACCCTGACCTGGAGAACGTACTGGTTGACTGGTTTGTACTGGTTGTGAGGCGTTAAAATTGTGGTTACTGCACTTGGTGTTACTGTAATTCGAAGCATTGTCTGGCACAAGAATTTTCTTTGGGATAAATAAAGTTCTACTGAATTGAATTGAATACAACTTGACTACAAGTCTGAAAATATCTGGCATTAAATGGAAAATGAAGCAGACAGAGCCTTTGTAATGACCACTATATTTTCTTTGTGCTGCTTGCATGGGGCCCTAAGTGGTGTGGGCCCCTGGGCCTGTACACAGAATGCCCATTGGATGATTGCCCAGGACCTAGAACACCCAGTAGCCTGACATTTTTTAATCATGGATTGGTATTGATCAGGTCAGTTTGGGACCCAGAGGTGGTGATATGACTTCCTTAGGAAACAAAAAGAAGCCATCTGGATTTACAATTTTAGAAGCTAACAATCGAATAAGAATGAAGATATTAGCATCTGAGAGCTTTACAGTCATTTTAGCAACTATTTGATAAAGATTTTAAATACCCAGGTTTTATATTCTTATTTTTGTGAAGACATTTTATGACTGTGAGATGTTTGTTATTTTGAATGCTCTGCTGTGTTGAAAGTGCAGCATCATTTGGAGGCTGGTCGTCTATGTCTGTAGCCCTCACTGGATAACCGATGGACATTCAGCTTGCTTGTAGAGTATCTATAGTCTGTTTTTTTTTTTCCTCTTCTTTAACTTTAGGTAGATCACCCTGATGAAGGCCCTGCGGTGAAACACATTAAAATAAAGAAGGTTCTTCCAATTCATCAACTTTCCTACAGAGAGAGTCGGAGAGGTGTTTTTCTCCCGCTGATGAGAGCACTCTCGCTGCAGTCATGCTTCCCCGGGTCGGTAAAGAGTTTC
Source organism: Epinephelus moara (assembly GCF_006386435.1). Classification (NCBI taxonomy): domain Eukaryota; kingdom Metazoa; phylum Chordata; class Actinopteri; order Perciformes; family Serranidae; genus Epinephelus; species Epinephelus moara. The sequence continues at coordinate 32,337,992 of NC_065515.1, forward strand.
TGGTCCGGATACGATTCAACTGGCAGCCATTTTTTCGGGGCCGGGCCCTGCTGATCACAAACACCCTGAGCGGAGGAGTCATGCTGGGGACGGGAGACATCGTGCAGCAGAGCTGGGAGAACTTCAAGAAGCCAGGCAGAGTCAGAGACTGGAGGAGGACAGGTGAGAAAGAGGGAAAAGTTGAACTCTGTCACTCAATAAATCTCTCAAGTCTTACTACAACATGGTGATTTGGAGAATAGTTGTGCAATGTGTTAAATTTTGACTAACTCCCTTGAATTTCTCTGCCTACAGGTTTCATGTTTTCGGTGGGCTGCTCCATGGGCCCACTGCTGCACTACTGGTACATCTGGCTGGACGGAGCGTTCGTGGGTAAAGCTCTAAAAACAGTTTGCAAGAAGGTTCTGGTGGACCAGGTGGTCGCCTCACCGTTTTTGGGGATGTGGTATTTTTTAGGTGAGAAAGACTTCACATTTTATTGACACTAAGCAGCCTGTCTCCTTCTTCTCTTAGTGCCCACATACACACCTCAACATTAGTCAAGGTGTGTGCACATAAGCAGTTTCACTATGAAACACACACATGTAAAACAGAGTGAGTCAAAGGTTGTACTTAAAGACGTAGGTGAGGTAAGATGAAAGTCGATGTGTGTCAGTATCAAAGGTGGATGAAGTTCATAGGTCGTCTGTGATAAACAGTTTGGATCTGACTGAGGTTCTGTTCATGAGTGTCAGTCATGTTTTATAAGAGCTCGTCCAGCCCTTATCTGAAGTTGGTATTGATGACGCGTGACGCTGACGCACATCTGACAGACTAAACTCTGTCTATTGCAGGTATGGGTCTCATGGAGGGACACACTTTGGCCGAAGGTTGGAAGGAGTTTACAGACAAGTTCTGGGAATTTTATAAGGTGAGTAACATGTAGGGGTGTAGATCACCAGTTTCATCACCATACAATACCATATAGATTCTCTGGACAACAATACAATATTTGCAGATATCACAAAGATTGCCATGATATGATTTTGAATCGATTTCATTCAGGGGCCTGCGAGCGGTATGAGATGGTATTATATGCCCATTTAACACACACACACACAGACACACACAGAAGGTGGAAGGAGCTGCCACCCTCCTTAACTGTAACCGATTAAGTGCAGTAAGTTTACTTTAAATTAACTCCACTAACACACATAACACAGCACATGGGATAAGGTAACCTCTCTGGAAGAAATCTTTTCATTTTAACCCAAAATATAATCTTTTCCCTAAAACTTCAGCCCTATCTGGCTCAAAGCCCTGAGGGCAACCTTTCCAAACAGCCATCAAACATGGATGACTAACAAGATCATTTAACAAAAGCATACATTTTAGCTCAATAATAACTGTCAAGGTTCATAGACAAAACAAGTATTTTTGCTTGCCACTGTCCGAATCAAAAGCCAAATTAAAAAGATAGGTCTTTAATTTATGTTTTTAAAATGCAGAGAGAGCTCACCGTTCTAATATCCAGAGGTAGTCAATTCCACAGTTAAGGGGCGTAAAAACAGAAAGCGCTCTCACCAGTGCTTTTATGGGGCACATGAGGAACATTTAAAAGTGAAGCAGTGGAGGACCTTAGTGATAGAAAATCTGTGATGTATGTAGTTGATGTATTATTATTATTATTATTATTATATTAATGACTTCTGCATGATATTTTTTTATATCGTTAAGATAATACTGTCTGTGAAAAAGCTTACTGGCAGTTTCCTCTCAATGATTATTAAAACAGATATTTTGGTTAACAGTCAGCTGAAAGTGGCCGTTTCTACAATGTTTGCTCTGTGTCATCAGCCACACTTTGTTTATGCTCATTTGTGTTGTTCTACAGGCGGACTGCTGTGTTTGGCCTGCCGCTCAGATGATCAACTTCTACTTTCTCTCTCCCAAATTCCGTGTTGTCTACATCAACTTCGTCACCCTAGGGTGGGACACCTACCTTTCCTACCTCAAACACAGAGTAAGTCCACCACACAGGAGATTCAACAGAAATTCTGCATCCTGAATAGTTTTCACCTCTTTTATAAAGAGAATGGGTTTGGTTTGGGGGGCAGACAGCATGTTGCCTGTTACATCATGTGGGCTGCGTCGTTGAGCGCAGTGGCACCGAGAACATTACGTTAAACACAGTTTGAGCTGTTCGAAGAATCGTTCGGTTTGTAATACATACTAAACCAAAAGCCTCATACTGAACAGTTCAATACAAATACATGCATTGTTACACCCCTACTATGCAGGATTTTCCCCATAAAAGATAATGTATCGACTCAAACAGAAGAAATTCCTCTCAATCATCAATTAAAACCCAATGGAAGTGTGTGGTGAAGTGTTTTTCTGCAGACTCTGCGCTCTAGCTACAACTCTTCTCCACTATTTCTCTGCCCATGCTGTCGATTCTGTCTGTCAAAGTTTGATTGGTAATGTGTGTACTGGTTTCTGTTGTGTTGACAGGATGAGAGCCCCCCCACTGAGCTGGTATCAGACAGCAGTGCTGTAGATGTACAGCAGGAAACGCTCCCACCGCCCAAACCTCTGAAGGAAAAGGCTTAGAGAAGGAGTTCACACTCAACTGTGAAGTCCCTCATTGAGGCAAAAGAACATTTTGCTTTTTTATCTGTTTAAACTTATTTTCTGCCTCTGCATTTGTAAGACTGTAATAACAGATGGTGTTTTTCCTCCGACAAACCGTTCCTCTCTCAAGAACACAACCGTGTTTTAATCTGGACTCTAAAGAGTTGTGGATGTGTAATCGGAAGTGCTGGAACACTTTCCCCGTCATGTCTGTAGAGTTTTAATGTGTCTCCGTCTCATTTGTCAGTTTATTTATATCTTAATGATGTGCACTCCTGCAGGAACATTCAGGGATGGAAAGCTGTCTCACTGCCTGTTATGTTAATGATGGTACTGGTTTTCTTTTTTATCACATCCTGAGTGAGTGTAACTGCTGCATTAACAAGACCTTCAGTGTAAGTCCCAGTAGATGAGTGTCTGTAGTGTGAAACTCGCATCGTTGTTGCACTCAAAGATTTAAACTGTCTAACATCCAACCATCCAAGTGTCATTCCTTTTATTCGACATGATATTATATATTTGACATGAAAGAATCATTGTTGATGTGAAAGAGCTGCTATGTTTTTGTAACTATTATATTAACAAGAACAAACATTGCCTTAATATATAAACCTGTGCTATGCTCCCTTTTTAATGCCAAATGACCCTGTGTTCAGTTTGTCCCTTTGAGGTAGCTATAAAAACAAATGCATGATTATGGTTATGTGTTTAAAGAAAATGTAGAACAGGATTATTTTTAAAGATCTTCTTTTTTTTTGTTATATTAAATTGATTGTGCAGCCGTAAGTGGAAACCTGATCCAAGACTGCAGTAGTTTTATACTGGTGACTGTACATGTGAATATCTCCAGCTGCCAATTTATGACTGAGGCAGGTTTAGTTTTGGCAGGTCAGGTGATTAATCAGCTCAGTGCATGACTGTGTGTGTGTATATCTTTAGTGTTGCTGCTGTGTTTATATAACAGATTTACCACCAATTAGAACTCCTAATACAACATAACATGTATCATTAGCATACCAGTGTTGTTGTTTTTTAATTTTTTAATACATCATCGTAGAGGCCTTTAAAGAAATCTGACTGCTGAAGAGGTGCTTTTGTTTTATTTTTTTTATTGTTGAGTAACATGAAAGTGCGCGATGTGACTTTATTGTAGTACCTTGTGTCCGAATTATACATTTTGTGGCATATAAGCAGAATCTTTAAACATACGTAGCTGTTATGTAAATTATGGAGCAATAAAGAATCAGGAGAGACAGACCTTCCAGGAAGTGTTATTTTTTTACTTTGATATGCTTATATCTACAAATGTGCTTTTTTAAAATTAATGTACTGTTGGAGGTTCAGTTCTTTGCACTCGTAACATTTACTGCTCTTTGATATTTTCATGTCAAACAAGAAAAAGACAGGGACATTCACTGTAGGTAATGTGTGTGTCTCATCTTTGCATTGCTTTGCTAAGTATATTTGTCAGTCCAGTTTTGCAACATTTTTTTTTAATGTTATACAAACAGCAACAATATGCAAAGTATAAATGCAAGTTTATTTGTGTAGCAGCACCTTTCTATTGTAATTCAACCTTATTGTCATGTCTTGTCATTCCAAGATGGTGCAACCTGCTAAAACATGTAAAAGTACACAAAAAATAACTGAAGGTTTTGTGGAAAATTCTGCAAGGTAATTTTATACACTGTCAACAACCTAAAGACACAACATGCATTAAAAACAACAGTCAAAAATAGGAGTTTATTATAGTAAAATGAGTTGAAAACATGAAAGGAGATATTTGGCTGCACAGAAAGTAAAACATCACACTGTGTGTCGCAGGAAAGAGCTTCAATTGTAATTGGTGACTATTTAGAACCACCATCGTACAAAGTGAATGTCTATGTGTAGCAGCTGCCAGGTGTATAGTATAGATATTTAGACACCTCTTACGTGAGCCAGACAGAAATTTCCCTGTTTATTACTGTGCATAAATCTTCTGTGTGAACTTTGGCCTCCAGCTCAAGAAACCCTCTGGTGCTGGCACTTTGTGTGTGCACATTTTTTTGAGTGTGCAAATAATAGATAAATAAATAAAACAAAATAAAATGTGGATGCCCTTTTTTTCCGCTTGAACACTGGCTCTGCAAAACGTCTGTGCACAGCACTGGGCCCCAAACAGCCATATTTGTTTCGATATGAAAAATGTTGAATTATGTTATTATTCTAAGTCACTGTACCCCAAAATAACAAACAAAATGTCCAAAAGTACTTAAAAAATATGCAACTCCGCTGTATACTACCTCCTAGCTGTGTTGTGTACTTCAGAGGAAAACATTGCACTACTGCATTTACTCAGCAGAGAAATGTTACTTATGTTGCAGATTCAGATTTTACCATCAAAACACAATAAATGTGATGAACTAGAAAAGCACTCAGAGAGTGCAGGCCTCTGCCAAGTATGTGATACCCCCCCACCCCTCCCGCATCAGATTTTGCAGCCTGCATCACAATTAGGTTATTCGCATCACTATCATTATTAGGTCATATATGCCTTCACCATGGAGACACTGTGGTGTATTTATGTCGTTTTTATTTTGTACCAACACAGAATATAATATGGTTTTTTGTATTTTTCACTTTCTTTTTTTCCCAACACAGAACATTAACTTCAACTTTAGAATTACAACAATATTTAGGAAGTAGAACAAGACGTGCTTTCTGGCCACCAGATGGTGCTATTTTCACCGTCTTTAGAAATTGCAATTGCTGCTGAGGCTGTCAGACGATAGACTTTATTTACTATTTTATCCACTTTTCTTCAACCGATCACCACCAAAATTTTATCATCTGTTCCTTGTCCCATTATCCACCTTTCCTCAAAATCCGTTCATAACTTTCTGAGTTAATTTGCAGATAAACAAACAGACAGACAGACAGACAAACAAACAAACAGACCAATGCCGGCGAAAACATAACCTCCTTGGTGGAGGTAATAATTATTATTAAACTATCAAACAGTTTATTAGAATTGAAAGCTCCACCATGAACATAAAGAGGCAACAGATAGGATTCAGGTTTTTTTTTAGTTTGGTGCCACCTAGTGTCAGTGGTGTTGCGTTGCACTATCGCAACGACCAAATTGTCCGTGGGGATCAGAGATAATCAATAAAATGTAGGCTGTAAAGCCACCGGTACACCTCTATGTATTTGTAGAATGAGAAGGTGTGTGTGCATTTTTTTTTATTTATTACTAGCGGTAAATAACTGTTTGTAACTGTTTATCAAGATCACAAGATCTCGCGAGAACTTGTTTTCTGAGACAGACAGGGCTCAAACAAAGTTAACGTTCTCTTGATCTGTGCAGATGAAAAATGCAGCTTTAGTGTCAGAATGTTGGTAAGATGTGTGGCTTGTGGAAAATGAACCCAATATTTACTTTAGTGACTATAGGGCGAAAGAATTGACCATACATTGTGATCACGTTCATTTTCCTCATTGACGGCAATACATTCAGAGCTGCCGCAAGTCTCCTACGGGGGCGTGGCGCTGACGTCACTGAATCAGGAAGTGAGCTGAATGGGGTATCTTGCTTTATCCAATATCTCTGCAGAAGCTTATTACAAAGCCACTAAGTAACCTATGTAAACACTGATAGTCTGATTTTTTTTTTGGCCACTACCCTGTGCAACCCACATTATTTTCATAATGATATATTTAGGAAAAGATGCTATCTGTTGCCTCTTTAAATACATTTATTATGTGGTATTAATAGTTTTACCATCAGTAATTAATAGTTTTACTTAAGAAAAACTAAGTTTTGGGTACTTCTTCTACCACTGCTAATACCAACAGATCACAAAATCTGCCCCTGAAAAACACACCAAAGTCCCAGCTGCTCGCGGTCAGAACCACTGGTGAAATACACGTAGCATAGGTGTTCATTTCCAATTGTTAATCGTTTGCTTTGATATAAACACTGAGGTGTAGAGTGTAGAGTTAGTGTAGAGTTAATGGATATCATGGCTATAATAAGCAAGGGTATTTTGTTGACGGTAATGTTTTTCGTGTTAGAAGTTAGAATAGTTAAACGCACTTTAAGTTGTAATGGCAGGGTGGAGCTGCCTGTGCTCCTTGACTTCAGGGAAGTGAAGAGAGACCGTAGTAATATTAGTAAATCCACCATCAAGCAGCAAAGTAAACTCAGTCCACACTGCAATGTCCTTGGGTGCCCCGGTATACATTATGTGTGTGTGAAGTAGATTGTATGAACAGTTCTCAAGATATGTGTGTAAGGATATGCACACACACACACACACACACACACACACACACACAGAAACCCATATTCCGATGATGTATATCATGTTGTTTCTGTTATATTTTAATATGCTGTGTGATCTTATAAGGTTGCTGCCTTGGTGTAAAAGACATGTTTTGTCGTCTCCCCCTCTGTTCCTGAGATATGACATTAAGTAATGGCCAGGAAAGTGTTTTATGCCGAACATTATGATGTCACAGTGAAGTTGACCTTTGACCTGTTGGATTTAAAACGTTATAACTTAATCATTTTATCATATTAGACATTTGTGTGAAGTTTTGTCATAATTAACATATGAATTCTGGAGTTATGGCCAAAAACATATTTTGTGATGTCACAGTGACCTTTGATGACAAGATTCTAATCAGTGTATTCTTCAGTCCAAGTTGACATTTGTGTTAAATTTAAAGAAATTCCCTAAAGGCGTTCTTGAGATGTCGTGTTCATGAGTATGAGACAGACAAGGTCACAGTGACCTTGATCTTTGACCACTCAAATCTAATCAGTTCATCACTGAGTCCAAGTGGACATTTGTGCCAAATTGAAGAAATTCCTTTGAGGTGTTCTTGAGATATCGTCTTCACAAGGATGGGACAGACAGATGGACAACCGGAAAACATACAAAACATGCCACAGCCTTGGCTATTGCTTGTTTGGAGGACTGACAATAGAGGCAATTGCACCTAACACTATAATAACATTTCTCCACATCAGAAAACATGGATTGCCAGAAGCACCCAGGATGCCATCAACACACACTCTGCAACGTACAGCTCACAGCTGCAGTCTGGAAGCATGGATAACAATAAAGCGGCAGCCTACAATGTAAGCAGTAAAAAGTCAAAATGGGACCACAGGAGGAAAGTGGAACTACAGATCCAGGAGAGCAATCCCAGAATCATGTGCAAGGTCTAAGAAGTATGCCAGATTACAAGCCCAGCCACACCTTCTCGTCAAGTGCCGATGTGTCTTTAGCTAGTGTGCTAAACAATTTCTAGGCTCGCTTTAAGGCCATCAGCAGTCAACAAGCAAAAACAGCTGGATGGGTGGGTGCACTTTATACACTTGTCACCATTTCTGAGCATGACATCATCGCCCTTAAACCTTGAACACCAAGAAAACAGCAAGACCAGACAGTATGAGTCAAACTATGTACTGACCAACTAGTGCCAGTGTTGCCATGATATTCAACCTGTACCTAAGAAGTCCAGTCATTCTTGTGCCCAAGAAAACAAGACCAGCATGCCTGAATGATGACTGCCCAGTGGCACTGACCTCAGTGATGAAGCGCTATGAACGACTGGTTAAGGATTACATCTGCTCCTCACTGCCCAGCACACTGGACCCACTGCAGTTTCTCTACTGTCCCTACTGATAAACAGAAGACACTGTAGCACACTTCCTCCACACCACCCTATCTCACCCGGTCAAAAAAAGGAGCTTCATGAGATTACTGTTCATTGACTACAGTCCAGTGTTAACACCACAGTTCACCAACACCAGGATCTTCACAAAACTCAGGGATATGCCTGTGGATCCTTGACTTTCCTTGAATTCCTACAGGCAGACCCCCAGGGGATCAGGGCGGGTGGACAACTTCTGTTGTTTTATATACAAAGCAAATAGCTGTACAAACAGTGACTAACCAACCTGTGTACTTTTGTGTTGAGGCGTCTGTGTTTGCGGTGCAGCATCATTTGGAGGCGGGCCACTTATGTCTCCAGCTCTCATTGGATAACTGATAAACATTCAGCTTTCTTGTGGTGAAGTCCTACATACATGGTGGTTTTTTTAACACTGGTAGATTACGCTGACGATGGCCTTGAGCTGAAACATGTTGGAGTAAATAAAGAGGATAAACACCAACTTAGAAGTTAGTCAAATTGCCCACAGTGAGAGACAGAGAGCTGCTTCTCCTGCTGATGACAGACAGTACGTACTCTGCAGTCCAAAGGTCATGCTTCCCCGGGTGAGTAAAGAGTTTCTGGTCCGGATTCGGTTCAACTGGCGGCCATTTTTCCAGGGCCGGGCCCTGCTGGCCACAAACACCCTGAGCGGAGGAGTCATTCTGGCGCTGGGAGACATCGTGCAGCAGACCCGGGAGAACTTCAAGAATCCAGACAGAGTCCGAGACTGGAGGAGGACAGGTGAGAAAGAAAGAAGAGCAAAGCATGAGGGATGCAATTATTGCTTCGTCTGAATATTTCACCATCAACCCTGGAGGTGCTGGTGACTGCTGTACACATGACTGAATGACTAGCCTCACAGTCAATGAAAAGAAATGTAGACAGTCATCATAGCGCAGTGTGTTGGATAAAAGTATCTGCCAAATGAATGTGGGGGCTTTTCATCAGACTGGTGACTGTCTGATGAAAAGCATAACGCTCGAAACATCACTTCATTAAACATTTCAGCATTGGAGCCCTGCGGTGTGCGAGCTGTTTGTTCTTTGTTTCAAGATATATGGCATTGCAACCAAATTTCAAAATGTTTTTCTAATAGTGTAAAACCTCCACAATACAGTACCATGGCGCATTAGTTGAGAGGTTGAATCTCTTTTTTTCAATGCAAAATAAAATTCCAAACTCTCTCAACCAGTATTTCCAAATCTCCATCTCTTAACCCTTTGAAACCTGAGCAAATGGGCTTGATTTCCTTTAAAACATGGGGAGAAGACAATGAACAAAAATGAGCCAACAAATTAGCAAAAAGAGAGAATTAAAAATGAGAAATTTTGTTAAAGTAATGTTAGTAAAATGTTAGTAATTTATTTATTTTTGCAATTGGTGGGACATTTCTTACCAAGTCAGCTTTTGTCCCATGTTTTTGAAAGAAATGGCACTAAATTGCTCGAGGTTCAAAGGTTCAAATACTCAAGAAAGGCTTCTAAGGCAGGACAAGAAAAGTGATGCTGTTCCAGGTTTTTTATAGAATAACAATTGTATTCTGGAGAATATTTCTGTTTTGAATGACTCATTCATTGCCATTAATTCTCCCATTTCTTTCCTTGGCCCTTTACCCAAAGGTTTCATGTTTTCGGTGGGCTGCTCCATGGGCCCACTGTTGCAATACTGGTACATCTGGTTGGACGGAGTGTTCGTGGGTAAAGCTCTAAAAACAGTGGGAAAGAAGCTTCTGGTGGACCAGGTGGTCGCCTCACCGTTTTTTGGGATGTGGTATTTTTTAGGTGAGAAGGATGTATAAGAGCTCCTCCAGCCCTTAGCTGAAGTTGCTATTACTGAAGCGTGACGCTGACGCACATCTGACAGACAACTGTTTCTTGCAGGTATGGGTCTCATGGAGGGACACACTTTGGCCGAAGGCTGGAAGGAGTTTACAGACAAGTTCTGGGAATTTTATAGGGTGAGTAACATGTAGGGGTGTAGATCACCAGTTTCATCACCACTGCTACAGAGGAAGCTGCCACCCCTTTCTTTTTTGCTTTTGTCCATAAAAGATAAAAACAACACATAGATGAGCATAAATAAGTGCAACCAATTCAGTGCAGCAAAGTTTACTTCAAATTAACACCACTAACACACATAAAACAGCACATGGGATAAGTTCGTCTTTCTGAAGGAAATCTTTTCATTTTAACCCAAAATATAATCTTTTTCCTAAAACTTCAGCCCAATCTGGCTCAAAGCCCTGAAGGCAAACTTCTCCAAACAGCCATCAAACATGGATGACCAACAACATTGTTTAACAAAGGTATCACATTCAGCTCAGTGATAAGTGTCAACGTTCACAGATGAAACAAGTATTTTTTTGCTTGGCACTCATTCTTAGCTTAAGCACTTTTACATTGCATAGTCACTGCATCCTCTGACACAACAGCAGTGTTGAATTTCAGCCTGCATGCTGAAACAGAGTAGCTAATGTTGCTGTAGCGAGAATTTAGCGTGTGAGATGCCAGCGAGGCAGGTGCGGTGTGTTTCCTGAGTATTTTATCTCATAACAGCATTTTTTACATATCACATGTGCTTATTCTGGTCACGTGTATTTTCTCTGAAATCCAAAATATTTCCATTCTGCTGATTTATTCCTGATCGTCTTCTTTTAGTATGTTCGCCATTATCTGCCTGGCACTGTCTGACAGTGACACAGAATTTCAAAATAAAGGCTGATCCTAATGACGAGGATGGCTCGATGTTTTCACTTTGCATCGATGATTTGATTTGATTTATTTATTTATTTGAACATGTAAAAAATAAAAATAAAATAAAAATAAGCAATTGATTAAAACAATTAGAAAGAGAAGAAAACAATATATTCACATCTCATTTACATGTTCAAAAGGAGTAGGAAGAAGTATACACTTATCTGGTCCTACCCCTTGTTCACTCAATACGCATATCAATAATAATAATAATAATAATACTGTAATAACAACAACAATAGTAATGATAATAGTAACAACAATAATAACAACAACAACAACAACAATAACGACTACAACAATGACAATGACATACGACAACAACAATAACAACGATAACAACATATAGATACACTCACTTACATATAACATATCAGTTATGACTGTTGTAATCCCTCCTCCCTGTATTTGATATCGGATCATCGATCACTGAATCAATACACAACATGTCAGGACTCACCTGTAGATCTGGATCAGCAGATATATTTGCATTGTCATCCACTCATCACATCAGAAGTTTTCCTTTGTTCTTAACCAGAGATAAAAAATTAACTTTGAAGCTTTTTTTGCATTTGCTTCTGTAAATTGAACTGTAGCCTACATGTCTCGTCTGTGCTTGTGTCCTTTGGTGTTTATGTAAATCGCAAGTAGAAAAAAAGTCTACCATTTTGATCCAGACTGAAATATCTCAAAATTGTTTGATGGATTATCAGGAAATTTCGCACAATTATTCATGACCTCTTGAGGATGAATTCTACTGACTTAAGCCATACCCTGACTTTTCCTCACCTGTAACTTCATGTTTATTGCTAATTAGCAAATGGTAAACTGCTAACATGCTAAACTGAGAGTAAAGACGGTCAGCATTTAACCTGCTGAACATCAGCATGTTAGCACCATAGGTTAGCACTGACATTATGAGCATGTTAGAACGCTGACATTAGCATTTAGCTAAAAGTAGCAATGTGCCAAAGCACAGCCTCGCAGGGCTGCTGGAGTTCCTGAAGTCTCTCAGGCTTGTTTTGTGTTTTAAGGCTTCAAGTTGCAGAATATTTACTCACCTTCAGCATCAAACAGTTCCCCCAGTCTTTCTTTGTCTTACCACTGAACCTTTGAACTGTGATCAGTATAGTTGATTTGTAACAATCATTTGTAATCACCACGTTAGCTACACACGTAGCAGGAAACCACTTAGCGTTCAGCCATCTTGCAGTGCAGTGTAGTTAATGTATTAATGTATTGTTATTATTATATCACTAACTTCTGCAATGACTTTTTTATATCGTTAAGATAATAATGTCTGTGAAAAGCTTACTGGCAGTTTCCTCTCAATGATTATTAAAACAGATATTTTGGTTAACAGTCAGCTGAAAGTGGCCGTTTCTACAATGTTTGCTCTGTGTCATCAGCCACACTTTGTTTATGCTCATTTGTGTTGTTCTACAGGCGGACTGCTGTGTTTGGCCTGCCGCTCAGACAATCAACTTCTTCTTTCTCTCGCCCAAATTCCGTGTTGTCTACATCAACTTCGTCACCCTAGGGTGGGACACCTACCTTTCCTACCTCAAACACAGAGTAAGTCCACCACACAGGAGATTCAACAGAAATTCTGCATGCTGAATAGTTTTCACTTCTTTTATAAAGAGAATGGGTTTAGTTTGGGGGGCAGACAGCATGTTGCCTGTTACATCATGTGGGCTGCTTTCTGTTGTGTTGACAGGTTGACAGCCCCCCCACTGAGCTGGTATCAGAGAGCAGTGCTGTAGGTGTACAGTTGGAAACACTCCCACCGCTTACACCTCTGAAGGAAAAGGCTTAGAGACAGAGTTCACACTCAACTGTTAAGTCCCTCATTGAGGCAAAAGAACATTTTGCTTTTTTATCTGTTCAAACTTATTTTCTGCCTCTGCATAATTTTGCAAAACTGTTATAATAGATGGTGTTTTTCCGCTGACAAACCGTTCCTCTCTCAAGAAAACAAGCATATTTCTGTCTGAACTCTAAAGAGAAACATTCAGAATGGAAAGCTGTCTCACTGCCTGTCATGTTAATGATGGTACTGGTTTTCTTTTTATCACGTCCTGAGTGAGTGTAACTGCTGCATTAACAAGACCTTAAGTGAGGCACTATGGAATCAAATTTGTAACTGTGTGAAAAAGTTTTGTATGAATGCATTCAGATCCGTGAATGTGTAAAAAATATCCGAACAAATACATTGAACTTTTGAATCCGTACAGAGATCCGTAGCTGTGCACGACTGCAAGATTTGCAGTTATGCATCAAAGTTGTATAGTTGTGGGGCGTCGGTAGTGTAGTGGATCGTGCTGGCGCCCCATATACAGAGGCGATGCCTCGCTGCAGCAGTCGCGGATTCGACTCCGGCTCACAACCATTTGTTACATGTCATCCCCCCACTCTCTCTCACTCACCCATTTCACTCTGTCCTGTTAATTACAGGCAAAAGCCCAAAAAACTATTCTTTAAAATAAAAAAAAAAGTTAAAAAAAAAAAAAAAAAGAAAGAAAAAGTTTTACCGTTAAATTTTTTTTTACAGTTACGCATCAGATTTTCACAAGTACAAAAAAGTGTTACAGTGCACTAAGTCCACAGTTACAGATCAGACCTTGAGGTACAAATCAGATCTGCAAGTACAAGTCGATACAAGTAGTTTTGACTGTTATTTGACACATTCGAAGGAATAGCCAATCGGAATGCTGAGATTAACATATCATTTGACTATCCAATCAGGGATATAGCTTTAATATCCAATAACGGAGCCAGGGGGCGGGCCGTCTTGGCAAATAGTATTTGTATTAGGGTTGCCAAGAGGCTTCATCAGTTCATGCCTGACATGAACTGATGAAGCCTCTTGGATGAGAGGTGAAACGTCTTCACAGACAAATACCAAGTCCAGTTGCGTTCGATTCAATTTCCTTAAAGCTATTAAGTTGCTCACAGAAAAATAATGAACCAAAATATCCTTTTATATTTTGAGAGTGACAACATGTTGTAAACAAGCCTTACAGTTACAAAACCGTCGTGTTTTAAACAACGGTTAATAATGAAACCGGTTAATCGCTGCATCCTTAGCTGCTACAATTATCCATTAAGGGTAGGTTTCTTTGCTCCACTATGACAGTAAACTGAATATGTTTTACCTGTGGACAAAACAAGACATTTGAGGACGTCATTTTGGGCTTGGACCAGATTTTTGGTTTTATATGTGTAGATGCTTTTTTTTGGACCATAAAATGGTCATAAAAATCAGGTTCAATTGATCAGTGTTTCTCAAACGGGGGTCCGCAGTCTAATTTGTGTCAGTTCAGGGTTCCCTTGTATAAAAAAGTTTGAGAACCACCGGACTAAAGGTTTGAGGGGTGCAGCCTCAATACAATAATGTTGAATAAATATTTATCCTGTTACTCGACCTGTATGTTCCTTGTGTTATTTTATTAAATCAATTCATTGAACACTAATTCATAAATTATAATTTGCTTCGGAGGGCTTTACTGCTGTGCTGTACATGAAATGTATTATGCTTATACAGCCAAGAAACTTACAGACATACAAACATGCATGTTTTCATAATAGTTGTGATACATGTACTTCTGTAGCCCAGCCCACGGACTGAGTTTGTGTTGTGAAAATTGCAGAGAAGTAATTCCAATTTAAATGTAAGTCTCACATTGTCAACTTGTCAGGCTTTTTTATATCCTTTATTGTAAATGAATGGTTCATAAATGGCTCATACTTTAAGAATGTAGGCTAGTTTTACTTCCTTACACTAAAAGAAAGGGAACTAATTGGAATGTGTTATTTAATATTCAATGGATTGACCAGACTGGCCAACATCTGATCAAATTGGGCAGTATGTGGCCCATGAAGTAAAATTACTTTGACACTCCTGGTGTATATCATTTCAAAAAACAGAACACAGGAAAATTACTTGTGAAATCCCCATTATTGCAGACATAATAAATACTAGTGACTGGCAAACACCATAACAAGTAGACATCCAGTTTGATCATGGTTTTATTACTTCCATCATAGCTGACTGTAGACAGTGTGATGTAAAGTCTGACCAGTGTAACTGAGTGTATAGACTGCAAAAAGGAGGGAGTTAGTTTTACTGCATTAGAAAATGTCAGAATGCAGGAACTAACATATTTCATGCTAGATGGGTTGAAGGCAGAAGTAAATTTCAGGGTATGCTGTTGAACATTGAGTCAGTTCCTCGGTTGATTACAGACTGTCAAGTGTCTGTAGGTAAATTACAGTGCCACACTACAACATTGGAAATAACTTTACATAATGTGAGGTGAAAAAAGAAAATAAAGAAAAAAGCAACCCGTAGGATTATGAAAAATATAAACATGAACCCCATGTGAGGTATCTTTCTATACAGGTATGGATCCTAAAAGTATGCATGCAAAGGGTTGAATGCACAGCAGGCGTGAAAAAAAATATTCAGTTTTGTGCCGAAAATGAAATGTAAACTGTACATTAACTCATCATGCTGTGCCTCACGAGGGTTAACTGCATGGAGATGGATATGTAAACACAGGTTGGCCTTTACAAGCACAGTATCCTGTGTAAAAACTGAATTTAAATAAAAAATATTCATACTACCTGCATGAAACACAAGGCACTGTGAACAAGTATATACTGTGCATAACTGTTGTTCATGTGCTTATAATCATGGGGGAACTAACTAATTTTTCAGTAATAGTAAAAGATTATGAAAAGAATGTCTTCTTTTTTTAATAGAAGATTTTTTTATCCACATTTCATAAACACTGAGCAATGTACCAGAGACCAAAGTGCTGTCTTCTCTTCCTACATAACTTTGACTCAAGTTTGGGGAACAGAACACTCTCTCTACTGTCATGGGTCATCACTGCCCCCTCCCTGTCAACATCTGGGTCAGTAAGGACCTAGGAGAAAAAAACAGGGTTTGGTTAGTTCATACGTCTTTGTTAAAGGCTCGGTTATGGGGAAAAAAATTAAATATTCCAGGAAAAGTGTATTACATCACCTTAATGTATTTCTCTTCCTGACACGGGGAACTGTTAAGTCCCATTTGCTAAAGCTGATAAGGAGTGTGGCTGCCAGTCTGCAGATGATGATCAATCCACACAGATGCACATGGGTTAGGGGGAGATACTTGGCGACACGGAAGAAAGATGTAGTTAACCCAGAGGAGGTGCAATGTGAAATGACAAGGACACCATCTTCATCAAGTATGTGGAACACATTATAGATACAAGTGAGAGCTATCAAACGTCACATAGCACTATGCTTGGAATTCCTCCATCACACTGCTTTCACAGCCTTCTCACAAAAAATAACTACCTGTTTTGCTTGAAATTCTACATGTAGGCAATAACTCATCACAGACAATAAACACATCAGATTATACTACATGAATGCAAATTTAAGCAGGAATGGGGGGTTTTGTCACTGAACTGCTAACATACAGGTTTGTGAGCCTGACAAGTTGTCCAGGAGAAATGTGTACAATGTATTGAATTAAGTATTATATGACTTCAAAATGTCTCTGTTTCTTGCTAATGTGACATGACACACACAGGTAAATGTGGTGACATTATGATTGATAATCTCTGCAAAATATTTATGTTGTCTAGTCTTCAGCTAGTGAACTAAACTATTTCTATGCTCGCTTTAAGGCCATCAGTAGTCAACAAGCAAAAACAGCTGGATGGGTGGGTGCACTTTATACACTTTTCACCAGGGCCGTAGCCAGGGTTTAGAAATTAGTGAGGTCCAGAATTTGAAAAGGAGCGGGGGCATGGGGGGTGTGGGGTTAATTTGGCCCAGCTGCAGAAAATATTCACGTTATTTGACTAATAATAATAATAATCCAAATTTGATAATTTGATAATAATTTGATAATTTGGGTTATTGCATGTGATTATTATCAAATTCTAGGCTAGCAAAAGTAATGCAACAACAAATAAATAGTAGATGACACAAACATGTGAGCTCATGTACTCCTCAAATAAGTGAATGAAGCGCTGAATAATGTAACAACATTATTTGATGTGGTTTAAGGCTTCAAGCCACTGAATAGTGTTCAGATAGAGGGATGCTCTTATTGCCCAGTGCATTATATATCAAATACCCACCTCAATCAAATCTAGTATACAACATACAGGTGCATCACCATCATTTAGAATATCATAATAAGTTCAATATTTTTTCAATGTGTCACAGCTAAAGCTTCTAACATTAACGTTTCTTAGCAACAACTTAACTTTTTCTTAAACTTTAACTTACAGTGGGCTGCTTGGTCGTCGCTAAAATAATAATAAAAAAAACTTTCACAAAAACATTCACTCACCTCGTCTGTCAGCTAGCAGTATCGTCATCTTCCTGTCAACTCACCTCGTCTGTCAGCTAGCAGTATCGTCATCTTCCTGTCAACTGAATTCAAGTTTTCCGGGTTCCACCGATACCTCAGATAACGTCCTGCGTGTCGTTTCAAAATAAAAGCTGCCCAGTGTGTTAATATGTTTACCATGCTGTTTGGGGCTTCTTGTGTTTTTTTCTCTTTGAAAGTTTTACCAAGGTCCGGACCTCGGTGACCTCATAGCTGGCCATACTTGTCACCATTTCTGAGCATGACATCAAGAGGGCCTTTAAGCCTTGGACACCAAGAAAAACAGCAAGACCAGACAGTATCAGTCAAACTATGTTCTGACCAACTAGTGCCAGTGTTGCCATGATATTCAACCTGTACCTAAGAAGTCCAGTCATTCTTGTGCCCAAGAAAACAAGACCAGCCTGCCTGAATGAGGACTGCCCAGTGGCACTGACCTCAGTGATGAAGCGCTATGAACGACTGGTGAAGAATTACATCTGCTCCTCACTGCCCAGCACACTGGACCCACTGCAGTTTCTCTACTGTCCCTACTGATTAACAGAAGACACCATAGCACACTTCCCCCACACCATCCTATCTCACCTGGTAAAAAAAAAGGAGCTTCATGAGATTACTGTTCACTGACTACAGTCCAGTGTTAACACCACAGTTCACCAACACCAGGATCTTCACAAAACTCAGGGACATGCCTGTGGACCCTTGACTTTCCTTGAATTCCTACAGGAATGGGTGGACAAATCTCTGTTGTTTTAAATACACAGCAAATACCTGTACAAACAGTGACTATCCGGCCTAACAGATTTGATGTTCACCAACGCAGCGCTTAGAGCACTCTTCCTCAGGCACAGGTATAGTTTATGACTGTGAGATGTTTGCTTTAATTTTGTGTGTGGTTTTGTGTTGAGGCGTCTGTGTTTGCGGTGCAGCATCATTTGGAGGCGGGCCACTTATGTCTCCAGCTCTCATTGGATAACTGATAAACATTCAGCTTTCTTGTGGTGAAGTCCTACATACATGGTGTTTTTTTTAACACTGGTAGATTACGCTGATGATGGCCTTGAGCTGAAACATGTTGGAGTAAATAAAGAGGATAAACACCAACTTAGAAGTTAGTCAACTTGGCCACAGTGAGAGACAGAGAGCTGCTTCTCCTGCTGATGACAGACAGTACGTACTCTGCAGTCCAAAGGTCATGCTTCCCCGGGTGAGTAAAGAGTTTCTGGTCCGGATTCGGTTCAACTGGCGGCCATTTTTCCAGGGCCGGGCCCTGCTGGCCACAAACACCCTGATTGGAGGAGTCATTATGGGGATGGGAGACATCGTGCAGCAGACCCGGGAGAACTTCAAGAAGCCAGACAGAGTCCGAGACTGGAGGAGGACAGGTGAGAAAGAAAGAGGAGCAAAGCATGAGGGATGCAATTATTGCTTCGTCTAAATAGTTCACCATCAACCCTGGAGGTGCTGGTGACTGCTCTACACATGACTGAATGACTGGCCTCACAGTCAATGAAAAGAAATGCAGACAATCATCATAGCGCAGTGTGTTGGATAAAAGTGTCTGCCAAATTAACGTAATGTTGCAGGATAGCGTGGGGAACATGTTTCAAACTTTGACTGCTCATACAGCACCTCAGATAATTTGCACAACCTCAGTGAATGCAGACTAAAGCTTTTATGTGTTTTTGGTTCTAAAAGACCATAAAGGAGAAGGTAGAAAAGGGTAAATGTTAAAAAATACAAGATATATGGCATTGCAACCAAATTTCAAAATGTTTGTCTAATAGTGTAAAACCTCCACAATACAGTACCATGGCGCATTAGTTAGGAGGTTGAATCTCTTTTTTTCAATACAAGATAAAATTCCAAACTCTCTTAACCAGTATATCCAAATCTCCATCTCTTAACCCTTTGAAACCTGAGCAAATGGGCTTGATTTCCTTTAAAACATGGGGAGAAGACAATGAACAATGTAAGAAAAAAATGACCCAAGAAATTAGCAAAAAGAGAGAATTTAAAACAAGAAAAGTAGTAAAAAGAAAGAAAGGTAAAGACAAACAAGGTAATGACCTGGAAAGAGTGTTTAAAAATTATAATAATTATGTAACCTACTTTTAAAATGTTATGGTTATAATAAATATAGTTTGTTTTGTTTTTTTCCTCCTTTTTAAATTAATTTTCTATTTTTTTTATTTTTTTAATTTTTTTGCAATTGGTGGGACATTTCTTACCAAGTCAGCTTTTTTCACATGTTTTTGAAAGAAATGGCACTAAATTGCTCGAGGTTCAAAGGTTCAAATACTCAAGAAAGGCCTCTAAGGCAGGACAAGAAAAGTGATGCTGTTCCAGGTTTTTTATAGAATAACAATTGTATTCTGGAGAATATTTGTGTTTTGAATGACTCATTCATTGCCATTAATTCTCCTGTTTCTGTCCTTGGCCCTTTACCCAAAGGTTTCATGTTTTCGGTGGGCTGCTCCATGGGCCCACTGCTGCACTACTGGTACATCTGGTTGGACGGAGTGTTCGTGGGTAAAGCTCTAAAAACACTGGGCAAGAAGATTCTGGTGGACCAGGTGGTCGCCTCACCGTTTTTTGGGATGTGGTATTTTTTAGGTGAGGAAGACTTCACATTTTATTGGAGACAAAAAGACAATGTGTGTCAGTATCAGAGGTGGATGGAGTACAAAGGTCATCTGTTTAAACAGTTTACAGGGCTTACATAAGGTTCTGTTTGTGAGTGTCGGTCATGTTTTATAAAAAGCTCCTCCAGCCCTTACCTGAAGTTGCTATTACTGAAGCATGACGCTGACACACATCTGACAGACAGCTCTGTTTATTGCAGGTATGAGTCTCATGGAGGGACACACTTTATCTGAAGGATGGACGGAATTTAGGGAGAAGTTCTGGGAACTTTTTAAGGCAAGTACACCTGTCAGGTCTCACCTGTGGATCTGGATCAGCAGATCAGTGCAAATGTACTTGCATTCATCCACTCATCACATCGGAAGTTCTTCTCTTTAACCAGATATAACCAGAGATAAGAAGTTAACTTTGGAGCTTTTTTGCATTTGTAACTGTAGGTTAAACCAGTACTGTGCACAGACATTATGCAGAGCAGGTGCTCAGGTGGAAAAAAGGGCACCCCTTCCACAAATTGTGCACATGCAAGTGTACCCTGCCAGAGGATTTCTTTCTGTGAGCACCAGAGGGTTTCTTGAGCTTGAGGCCTAAGTTCACAAACATTTGTGCACAGTAATGAACAGAGACATTTCTGTCTAGGGCGCTCTCCTCTCCTCTCCTCTCCTCTCCTCTCCTCTCCTCTCCTCTCCTCTCCTCTCCTCTCCCTCTCCTCTCCTCTCCTCTCCTCTCCTCTCCTCTCCTCTCCTCTTTTGAAAATAGTCATGCACTAATTCTTATAATTATCTTCTAAAGAAGCTTTAAACATTGCATAAGAATCCCAGAGAACAGAAATGAGCAGCCCAGCACTGCTCCTCTGCTCCCTTTACGCAGCACAGCACCAAACTGCATGTCATTTTTGTTTAAACTGATTATCAGAGACTCGACATGGGAGACATACACATTATTTCAAATTGAATTTTGGTTTAAAAAGACACATGTAAGTTGGAAAGCAATTCGGCATCTGTCTCTACCTGCACCGGGCAGCTGGTGAACCTGAATCTGGCACAGAGTTAGAGGTAAAAGGTGTGATTTTACACCACACTAGCTTACTTCTTGTTACTGTAATGGTGGGTTACTGCCTGAACTAGACAGACTGTATTCAGGTGAGCCTTTAGAAGTTATAGATAGGGGACAAACTCTCCCATACTGGACCCCAATCCACATCCCCTCCAACACCACCAGTGCACATGGGGTCTATCTGTGCAGGTGCCTGAATTTAATTGTAGCCCACATATCTTGTCTGTGCTTTTGCTCTTTGAAGTTCATATAAAACACATGGAGAGAAAAAAAGCTGAAAGCGAGCATCAGTCTGATTCATTTTGTTGCTGCCATCTCGAGCCTTTTTAGCCACGCTGGCAGTGTGGCTCTGTCGATGTCAGTGTCAGTCCACCACTTTCAACCAGACTGAAATATCTCAAAACTTATCTGATGAATCGCCATGAAAGTTTGCACAATTATTCATGGTTCCTTTGGTCACTTGTTGTGTAATCAGTTCAGCTTTATTTATGCTCACCTGTGTTCTTGCCTGCAGGCGGACTGCTGTGTTTGGCCTGCCGCTCAGATGATCAACTTCTACTTCCTCCCACCCAAGTTCCGCGTTGTGTACATCAACTTTGTTGACTTAGGATGGGACACCTACCTGTCCTACCTCAAACACAGAGTGAGTCTGCCACACAGGGGTTTCAACAGAGATTATGCTTCCTGGATAGTTTTCACTTCTTCTATTGAGAGAATGTGTTTCATTTTTACTTATTGTATAAGCATTTAATGCCATTTAGTTTTATATCTGTACCTTAATAAAGGCTAAAATCTTAAAACTCTGCCATTAATGTGGACGAATTAGGAGAGAACTACAGTAGTTTTCTACTTGCTTAGTTATTAAAAAGTGAAGTGATATTCATTAAATTGATGTGTGTATTGGATTCTATTGTATTGACAGGTTGACGGCCACCCCACTGAGCTGGTATCAGACAGCAGTGCTGTAGATGTGCAGCAAGAAGTGTTAAAATCGCCCAAACCTCTGAGGGAAAAAGCTAGAGACAGAGTCCTTGTTCAACTGTGAAGTCCCTCATCAAGGCAAAAGAACATTTTGCTGTTCAAACGTCTTTCAGCCTTTGCAAAATGCTGCAGGACTGTCACACCAGACGGGCTTTTTCTTCCGACAAACCTTTCCTCTCTCAAATTTAAAACAACCATGTTTCTGTCTGACCTCCTGTCAAAAAAAAATACCATTAAAAATTACTAATACTACAAATATTCATATATTTTAAGAATTTGAACCCTTTAAATGCCAGTTTCCATTTGCATAATGCAATATTTTCTGTATACTTAAGTCCAGGGGAACTTTTTTTAAAAAAAATAAAAAATATTCATTCTTTCACAGTCTGGGATGTGTCAATCATTAGCAACAGCATTCTTTTTTTTTTTTTTTTTGATGCCTTTTATATTTTTTGTGCAGGTTTAAAAAATCCATCTTGTTACCTTAGAGGGAAAAAAATGTCCCCTATTAAAACTGCCATAAAGATGTTAAATATGAATATTATTTTTTTTTTCAACCAACATCAGTCCTGAGCAAAACGACCAAATATTAATTCCTTCTCAGAATTTTAACCCTTTACATACAATTTTTGACATGATGCCATTAGGTTCATTATGTTGTTAATGAATACTCACACACAAAATGAATTTTCATCCATAAGCTATAAGCTATAAGACATTTTGTGACAGCTGCATACACAACTGTAGCCTAATCTCCCCCTGTGTCCTGTGAGACGTGAAATTTGACATGTGAAATTATGACAACTTAAAACTGAATGTTTTTATAAATACACTATTTGTTGACTACACCACTGTAGCACAACTATATACACAACTGTAGCCTAATCTAACAGCACAGTTTGCAGCCTGGCTGAGAGCACTTTATTTTTCTTGATTTTTTGAAAAAGAGCTCCAAGGCTCTGTCGTATGGAAACTCGGTCAGAGGTGGCCCATGGATGCTGAGTAGCATGCATGCAGCCAGATGGTCCCTCTGCAGCCTGTTCCTCAGGTCTGTCTTCACCTACACATTAAAAAATTAGAAGTGTTGAATACTGTTGATCTTGAATGTGCTCTTACACTGAGCAGGTTGTCTGTAGAGGGAGTGTGGTACCTTTCTCTCACCCTTTTCTCTCCCTCTACTTCGGACTGTTGTCTCTTTGCCTCCTCTCTACTCTTGAGTGCGCCGTAGTACAGCCAGACAGGCAGGTGTTCGCTCCTCCTTTTCATGCTGTGTCTGACTTATCAATGTCATCTTGTTGTCACAGCGTCATTGATACTGGCTCTGTTCTGTTCCTGGGGGGTGTTTGCTGCTGCTCTCCCTGCCTTGGATTTCCCATGTAGGCGCATGGGAGGGCAGAGAAGTGTGCTCTCTCCGCCTTAAGGCTTTCCACATAGGCACGCAGAAGGGCGGAGAGGTGTGCTCTCTCCACCTGAGGCTTAGGCACGTGGAAGAGGCATTCTGTGTAAGCTTTGGAAAGGCAGAGGGGACCCAGAACAGAGTCATACCCACAAATATAATACTGCAAATGGAAATAAAGTTTTCTTTGACTAAAGTGGTCCTGACTGAAATAGTAATACTAAACTGAGCAATTACAATAGGATCCTTATACCATTTGGTGCTTGGGCCGTAATGATGTTTTAAATACAGAGCAAAGACTTGCTCACACCAACCCACCGTTTTTACTCCTCAGGCACAGTAATCTTTTTGAATGTGTATTTTGTTGTGTGCTTTTGTGTTTGTAGTCCTACATACATGCTGTGTGTGGGTTTTTTTTTTTTTTTTAACATTTGGTAGCTTATGCTGATGACGGCCCTGAGCTTAACTGTGTTGGAGTAAGAGGATAAACACCAACTTAGAAGTTAGAGAGACAGAGAGCTGGTTCTCCTGCTGATGACAGTACTCTCTCTGCAGTCCTAAGGTCATGCTTCCCCGGTTAGGTAAAAACTTTCTGGTCCGCATTCGGCTCAACTGGCGACCACTTTTCCAGAACCGGACCCTGCTGCTCACAAACACGCTGAGCGCAGGGGGTATGCTGGCGCTGGGGGATATTGTGCAGCAGACCTGGGAGAACTTCAAGAAACCAGGCAGAGTCCGAGACTGGAGGAGGACAGGTGAGAAAAAGAGACAAGCAGAGCTATTGTGGAAATAGCTCACCGCATTATATTCCATTATATTTTATATTTTGAATTGACACCTAGCACCTTAATTTTGTGCTTTCCTTTACATTAGTAAAGACATTTCCACTATGAACTGATGCCAGAGGGCACAAATTGATGTGCAAAATCTTTGATTGATTCTGTGAGAGTCAACAATTTCTACAGTAATAAATCAAACTTTGATTGCTCTTACAGCACCTCAGATAATCTGTACAAACTCAAGGCTTAATAAAAACGAAAACTTTTATTTGAATTTGGTTCATGTGTTGATAAAAGATATCTGTGATGCCTGTGCCAGGATCTGGGTGGCCTATCACCTCTGCTTTTATTTAATGATGTAATACAGTATGATTTAAGGTGTAATGTTATATTTATTTGTTTGTTTATAAAATATTTACATGTTCTTAACAAATAAATAAAAAATGAATAAAACATGAATGAATGAATGAATGAATGAATGTTTATTTTATAACATATTTTATAACATGTATAAAAATGGTATTTTCATTCAAATTAATTATTTCTTTTTGCTCTGACTTTCTCCCCCTGAAGGTAAAATGTTGACATTTGGCTGCTCCTTGGGCCCGGTGCAGCATGGCTGGTACATCTGGCTGGACGGATTGTTCGTGGGTAATACTCTCAAAGCGGTGGGCAAGAAGGTTCTGGTGGACATGCTGGTCGGCGCACCAGTTGTGGGAATAGTCTTTTTTATGGGTGAGAGGCATTTCAGAATTTATTTGGCACTAAGCAGCCTGTCGTAAAGTGGGTGAGGTAAGACGATGTGTGTGTATCAGAAGTGAATGAAGTTCAGAGGTTGTCCGTGATAAACAGTTTGGATCTGACTGAGGTTCTGTTTGTGAGTGTTGGCTATGTTTTATAAAAGCTCGTCCAGCCCTTATCTGAAGTTGGTATTGAGGACGCTTGGCGCCGATGCACATCTGACAGACAACTCTGTTTATTGCAGGTTTAGGTCTCATGGAGGGACACACTTTATCTGAAGGATGGAAGGAATTTACAGACAAGTTCTGGGAATTTTATACAGTGAGTAACATGTAGGGGTGTAGATCACCAGTTTCATCACCATACAATACCATATATATTCTCTGGACAACAATACAATATTTGCAGATTTTTAAGGCAACACCTGTCAGGTCTCACCATGTACATGCTTATCACATCAGAAGTTCTTCTTTGTTCTTAACCAGAGATAAGAAATTAACTTTGGGGGGGGTCGGTGGCTTAGTGGATAGAGCAGGTGCCCCATGTACAAGGCTGTTGCTGCAGTGTGTCATCCCTTCTCTCTCTCCCCCCTTCACGCTTGGCTGTTCTGTCCATTAAAGGTAAAATGCCCAAAAAATATCTTAAAAAAAAAAAGAATTTAACTTTGCAGTTTTTATATGCATTAGCTACTGTAACTTAAACCAGTGGTTCCCACATGGTCCAACCACGAGGTCCAGTTTTCTCCTTAGTCATCAGTTCAATTTAATATATTCAGTGTCATTCTTGCTTTTGGCCATGTTGTCAAGCCTGTTTGTTGTCTCTGTGAAGTAGCTGTCCGTCAGTCACTCACTCTACAGCAGGAAAAATTTCAAGATAAAAGCTCTATGCCATAAATTCACTGTACTTCATAATGAAGTTTTTTTTATTTTTTACAAACTTGACACTTTAGCGAGTCACTTGCGGTCCATTCAGAATGGACCTGCAACCCACTTTTGGGCCGCAACCCACCAGTTGGGAACCAGTGACTTAAACGGTCCTGTCTATGCTTGTGTCCTTTGGTGTTCATGTAAAACACAAGGAGAAAAAAAAGCTGAATGTGAGCACCGGTCCAGTCCGCTTCATTTTGTTGCTGCCATTTTAAGCCTATATTCAATAAGCTGGCAGTGTGGCTCTATCAATGTCGAATTCAGTCCACCACTTTCAACCAGACTGTAATATCTCAAAAATTGTCTGATGGATTGCCATGAAATTTTGCATGGCTCTTTGAGGATGAATCCTACTGACTGAGTTTTCCTCAAGTAAAATATTCACCTTGTCTTAGAGCTCAGTTTATGAACTAATGTCATCCTCAGCAGCACTATCTGTACATTGTGTTTATTGCTAATTAGCAAATGTAAGCATGCTAACACACAAATCTGAGATAGTGAACATGGTAAACATTATAAACATCAGCGTGTTAGCATGCCGTCTCAAGCATCGAGCTTAAAGCACCACTGTGCTAAAGTACCACCTTACACAACTCCCTACAGTCTTTCTCTTTTTTACTACTGACCCTTTGAAATGTGATTGGTGTGGTTTATGTGTAACAATCATTTGTGATCAACCAGCCCTGTCTCCTAGAAATTAGGTTTGTATGTTACTAAACTGCTTTCTTAATTACTTTGTTATGGCATGTAACCGCTGCCTGGATTACGTTCAGGGATGACGTTTCTTTCAGATAACAAAACACCACATTCATGTACTGTGTCGGCTTCAAAAGGAGGTGGTTGGGGAGTATGCCGGGCATTCACAGTGCAGGACTTTGACACCAAAACTTTGCGGGTTCCCGTCCAGGTGTCCTGTCTGAGGTTAAGGCAACAAACGCATTCTTGGTTAAGGTTAGGGAAAGATCATGATTTCAGTTAAATATTAATGAAAAAGGTAATAGAAAAAATAATACTGTCGTCAGTATGAGGGGACGGTCTATTGCAAGACTGCCAACTTTGGCGGAAAACAACTGAAATATGTTGTCAGTGAACTATTTCTGAATCATTCTCAATATTTTTGCGACTTGCCAGATGCCTCAATCAGCAACATTTTCTCATCATGTTAACAGAAAACTTAATTTGCTTGTTATTACGTTTCCCTCAAAAATCTATTTGCTGTTTCTGATTAGCTGTATTTAAACTTCTGTAAAAAAGATATTTTGGTTAAAAGCCAGCTGAAAGTGAGTTCAAACAATGTTTGCGTTTGGTAATCAGTCTGTTCTTGCTCACCTATGTTGTTCTTGCCTGCAGGCGGAGTGCACTGTTTGGCCTGCCGCTCAGATGTTCAACTTCTACTTCCTCTCACTCCAGTACCGTGTGGTGTTCATCAACTTTATTAGCCTAGGGTGGGACACCTACCTGTCCTACCTGAAGCACAGAGTAAGTCAGCCACACAGGAGATTTAATGGGATTCTGCTTTTTGGATTGTTTTCACTTTATTAAGAGAATGTGATTTATTTTTTACTGACTACATTGAACACCATTTATTTTCATGTTTTTGCCTTAATGAAGGCTAAATTAAAAAAAACAAACAAAAAAAAACCCACGTTGCCACTAATACGAATTTGAGAGATATAGTGTAACTCTTCACTATTTCTCTGTTCATGCTGTTGATTGTGTCTGTCAGAGTTTTCTACTTGCAGTGATATTAATTAGTAATGTGTGCATTGGTTTCTGTTGTGTTGACAGGATGAGAGCCCCCCCACTGAGCTGGTATCAGACAGCAGTGCTGTAGATGTGCAGCAGGAAACGCTCCCACCGCCCAAACCTCTGAAGGAAAAAGCTAGAGACAGAGTTCTTGCTCAACTGTGAAGTCCCTCATCGAGGCAAAATAACATTTTGCTTTTTTATCTGTTAACAAACGTCTTTTTTGCCTCTGCATAATTTTGCAAAACTGTTATAACTGATGGTGTTTTTCCTCCGACAAACCGTTCCATTCGAGTTTCTGTCTCAACTCTGAGGAGTTGTGGACATTTAAGTGGAAGTGCTGGAACACTTTTCCCATCATGTCTGTAGAGTTTTAATGTGTCTCTGTCCAATTTTTTCTGTTTATTTATATCTGAATGATGTTCACACTCAGGGATGAAAAGCTGTCTCACTGCCTGTCATGTTAATGATGGTGCTGGTTTTCTTTTTATCACATTCTGAGTGAGTGTAACTGCTGCATTAACAAGACCTTCAGCAAGGCACTTCAATGTAAGTCCCAGTAGATGAGTGTTTGTAGAGTAAAGCTTGCATCGTTGTTGGCTTTGAGGTTTTCAAAGAACTGTGAATGTTGATGAATTACATTTGTTTTATTGTTTTTTGAATGACATGAAAATCTGTTAAGTATGTGATGACTTTCATTTAATACCTTGTATCCTAATTATGCATTTTGTTTGATCAAAAACATGCAGTTGTCATCAGTTTTCCCCACAATAATAAAGTTTGGACAAGCAGATAATAAATACAGTATTGTGTACTCCTTGGCATTACAAAAATCCCATTTCAATTAGGAACACTTTAGTCAAAGAAAACTTTATTTCCATTTGCAGTATTATATTTGGCGGTATGGCTCTGTTCATGCGCCATTGTGGAAAGCCTTAAGGCAGAGAGGCAAACCCCCCTGCCCTTCCATGCGCCTACATGGAAAGCCAAAGGCAGTGACAAACATTAATGACATTGATAAGTCAGACAACATGAAAAGGAGGAGCTGGGGTGGAGGCAGGTTGCAAAGCAGCTTGCAGAGGAAGCAGCAACAGTAGGCAGGCCAGAGCAGAAGAGGGCACCCTGAATGACATTGGTTGCACAGAAAGGAATCATGTGATCTATCAGCTGACTCCCTTCCATCAATCAGCTGCTCCATCAGTTTATTGGGCTGTTTGAGATCAGCTGATGTAGCTGGGATGTGAGCTGAGCTTGACATCGTGTCCTGCCTGGGAGGGCAGGGAGGTTTGCTCTCTCTGCCTCAGGCTTTCCTGATTTGTACGTGAAAGGGCAATCAGGTGTGTTTTCTCTGCCTTATGCTTTCCATGCAGGCGCGTAGAAGAGGCTTTCTGCCTAGGTCCAAGGAAAGGCAGAGAGGCCTCAGAACAGCCATACCACCAAATATAATACTGCAAATGGAAATAAAGTTTTCTTTAACAAAAGTGTTCCTGACTGAACTGAGCTTTTTCCAAGTCAAAGCACTGGGAGCGGTCGCACATTAAAAGTGTAGCGCTGGGTGTGACACCTTTTCTCATATGCTCTCGCCTCATTGAGAACCATTAAAAAAGAAGCTGGTGCTAAGAAAAAAAACAATATGTGGACATAGGCCAAAGTTTTCATGACCGTGGATAACTTAGATCATTCAAATGAATGGCTCTCATTTGACACAACTTTTTTCTGTATTTTTCAAACCTTGACTGCTCATTCAAATATTTATGTAGAAACTTCATTAGAACTCTGAAACAGTCACAAGACATGGGACTTTCTTTCTTCTATTGAATGTTTTGATATCGTTTATACTTTGCCAATAGCAGATATGCACAATCACAGTTTAAGTCTTAAGCGATTTTCAGACCTCTTTTTAATCTAATGTGTGTGACAAAGTCAGAGTACGTGACATCACACTCACTGTATGTTGTGTTCTCACCATGCGGGAATAAAACGATTCAACGAGTGAATTACGTGATGGTCGCGACACAAATGACACGAAATACGCGAATTAAGCAGCGCAAATTAAGCAGCGCAAATTAAGCGAGTAGCATGATTTCGTATCATACGCTTATTCGCGAGAATTTAAAAATCTGAACTTCAGGGACCAATTTGCACTGCGATAGCCAATCAGCATTAAGATCCATCACAACCTCCAGCAGTGTTAATTTTGACAAGAATTTTTAATTTCATTTTAGTCTTAGTCA
Source organism: Epinephelus moara (assembly GCF_006386435.1). Classification (NCBI taxonomy): domain Eukaryota; kingdom Metazoa; phylum Chordata; class Actinopteri; order Perciformes; family Serranidae; genus Epinephelus; species Epinephelus moara. The sequence continues at coordinate 32,367,969 of NC_065515.1, forward strand.
TTTACCAAAGACTGGATTTAGTTAAAGTCACATTTTAGTCTTTTAGTTTTGTTTTGTTTTAGTTAAAATTTAGTCAGTGGAAGTCAGTTTTAGTTTTAGTCTCATTTTAGTCTTTTGATGTAATTTGACAGTTTTGTTATACTGTAATAGATTTTGCAAAAGGATGTTTGTCATGGTAGTAAAAACTCCATTGTAAGCATACCTTTAACTGTGTGTTTAGTCATTTAAACTAAGAATGTACCATATTACTCTTGTATAATAAAAATGAATGTCTAAGGCTTGTTAGAAAAAGTGCAATACATAATCATGTCCTTCACAGGTTCTTGTTTATTTTCTGTATATTTGTACAACAAATGACTTACAACCTGCAAGAATAAAGCTTCAATCCTCTTAAGACATCAAAAGAAGATCATAACAGCTTAACTGTTATGCCCATTTTAATTTGCTATTTTCTTACAAGGGCATCAAAACACATTTCATCATATGCCCATTTTAATTCAGTGTTTGTTAAAGGACCACCAGGATTACAGCGCCCCTCCAAGGGCCGCAACGGTCATATGTAACTTCATTGTTTATGCTGCCCGTGTGCTCAGAAGCACACAAAAAAATGCATTTTTGAGTAACTTCCGAAAAGTTATGATAAAATAAAAAAAATATTACAGACTGACAACCACTGTCCAATGTCTCATGTTAATTAATTAACACTATTTGTCGGCTTTTTATAATGCCTTTTTTTTTTTTTTTTTTTCGCTGCAGCGCTGTCTCCAGTTGAAAGTTGTGATTTGCTGAATACATTCTACAATAATAAATTAGATTAACTTTTGGTCCATAATATTGTTACGCATTTTAATAAAAAACAACTTAAGAATAAAAGAAATAAACACCGAAATAATTAGTGGAAACTTTTATTGATACTCCTCCTCTCTGACATACTAACACACACACACACACACACACACACACACATTGAACACGCGATTGAATGAATGAATGAACATTGGAAGTGGTTCAGCCGCAGTCCCGCCGGCTGGCGCGGTCACAGATTACATTTGTTTTTTATTATTAACAAAATGTTTTTTTATTGGCCCGTATGAATGGTTTCATTTTCAAATAAATATTTGGAAATGAAAATGTATGCTTTGGTGTACTTTTACAGAGTTTTACAGGCGTTGTTGTTCCCAGCTTCCCGCTGTGGAGCCAAGGCTTGTGTGGCAAAACTGGACGCGCACCGCCACCGCACGGAGGGTGGGGGGAGGTCATCCAATCAGAAAGATAGACTGAGAGCTTGAATTTGAGTTTAGATAATTAACTGGTTAAAAAGGAAAACAATCAAGGCACTGAGGATGGTTGTAATCCAGATTGTCTGGCCGGACAGCGTCAGCTTTTTCGGCACGTTTTTACTCGTCACTTCATAATGAACAGAGATTTCGTTTTAGTTTTTGTTGTCAGTACTTATTAAATTTACGTTCTTGTCACAAATTAGTCACGGAATAAAGGGTTGTCAACGAAAAGTTTTCGTTTAAGTTTTAGTTGACAAAATTAACACTGCCCTCCAGGGATGAGTGACGCTGAGGACATACCAGTAGCAGTTCATGCATCGAGCCAGAGATTTTATGTGTGCATGACAAGAGTTATTCGCGCATATGCAGCGAGTCAACACAAAATGTTCTTGCATTCAAACTTGTGCGAGTAACGCAAAGCAAAAATTCACATCGTGTTTGGTGTGAAAACAACATTAGAGCGGAGAGCAGCTTCAAACTCAGCAAGGTGTCTTCTTTCAAGGTATCAATATGTAGGTGATCGGAGTTACAGTCTTTGAGGTAAAAGCAGGAGTTTGAGAGGTGTGTCTCAAATTAAACTTTCTGAGCCAGGAGTGACTCTGCAGTTACCATCACTATGGCAACCTTTAATTGCAGGCTGGAAAGCAAAGCTGATTGATTGCGTACATTATAAGTTTAATTCAACCTTTATTTCTACTCATACTGAAAATATTCCTCTTTTGACATTTAGAAGTATGATGGGTGTAAGTAACAAATATTAACTAATGAAAATTGAGATGATGAAAATGCATGAGAATTGAAAAACAGAGGGGTAAAATGTCAACCCAATCACTAGACAAAATGTTGGTGCTTTTACAAACCATGGATACGTTACATTTCTACATTATTATGTAGCAGATATGTTGAAACTTTACCTTTCTTTATAATTCAACAACACTGTGGTTACTGTGGTACTTAGGTTTAGGCACAAAAACCATTTGATCATGGTAGGAAAATCTGAACACCCGCTTTTCTTATCCTGGCTGGAAACACAACAGCGTCTCAGTATAAAGCAGTCACTTTTCATGGCACTTTCCTAGCAGGAAACACAGTGTAAAAAAACAAAAGCATTTCGTGGCACTATCCCCAGTGAAAAATCAGCATTTGATCTCTGAAAAACATCATGTTTGGTGCCTAAAAAGCAGCTTGTAAAACAGCAATGGGTTGCTAAAACATAACCAATTTTGTTGTTGGTCTCCAATAGCAGTCTAAAGTGGTTTGCATCTTGGCTGGTGTCTTGTGTAGGTGTCCCTCAGTCCACCATCCACTATCCCCTACACCTCCAGATGATAAAGTCAGCTCATATACATGTAATCTTAACCATGTCACTTTATCAACGTTGATTTGATATGTATGAAATGAACAGATGTAACATATTTGGGGATTGCAGGAACATCCAATGCTGTTAGTTTCTTCTGGGCTGAAAAGGGTGTGAAATGAAAAATAGAGTGATAAGATATCAAGTGATTTGGTTAATTTAAAGCCAGTTTGATTAAACAGATGGTATGATGAAAACAGAGCCATGTTTCGTCACTTTCTACATCTTACATTCATCCCTAGCCAATATTTGTATGTGGGGCCCACATGAGTAATATATGGGCTGAAAAATGGGCCCTGTATTGGGTCATGGGTCATTCTGGGGCTACCTGAGTACAAAATAAGTATGGGTCCTATCTGGGGCCCACTTGGGTTAACCCACCTATGTGGGAAAATGTCATGGGGCCGGTATGGAACCTGTGGACAGTCCCATATAGGGCCCATTTTTCAGCCCATTTACTACCCACAAGGGGCCCACATACAAATGTTGGCTGGGCCAATCGTCATTCACAAAACAAAATGCATCATTGAAGGAAAGTGGCCTCAGGAGTGGAAGTAACAAAAAATTATTTTAAAAAAAGGAAGAGAATTAAATGCTTATGAACTAATAACAGAAGTGATGAAATACAGTACATGTGAATTGATAAACAGAGTGAGAACTTGTCAGTTGTCTGCTATTGAAACAGTGTTGCTCAGATAATCAACTGGGCTGCTTTAACGTCTACCATTCATTATTCACAACATCCAACTGATTTACATCATTTACAGCAAGCAACTTTTGTTACTTCCACCCAGAATGTCAATTAAAATAAAAAACGCCCACTGAATGACTGTCGCTTTAAACAGAGAGCAAACACACAGCATTGTTTAAACATTGACCAACCAGCCTGAAGGATTTCATATGTACCAACCCAGCGTTTAGAGCACTCCTCCTCAGGCACTCAGCACATCCTGCTGTCAAGGATGTAGACTGTGTGTGTATTTGAATACTGTCGATATGACCGCCAGCCTTTTCCTCTCTCAACATGCCTGCAGCGATGCACCTCACTGTGCTGTTGTGCCTGTTTGCAGTCACAGTCTGTAAAGGTAAGCCAACATTTCACACTTCTACCTATTGAACTGACGTGTTTCATTTGTTTGAGGGTTTGAATTGAACGTCATGTTGAAATATTATGAAGATGCAAAGTTATGCAAACTGGAAAATTCCTGTAGTGGGAGGCAGCTTTATTAGAGATAGGTTTCTTCTCAGTATGAAAAGAACACTGTATTTAGTACCATTTTAATGTCTACAACAGCAATATCTGAGGCCAGGGTTGCATTAGAAGTTGGACAACAATCAGCCTTGAAGAAAGAAACCTTTATACTGAAGCAACATATTATTGTGTGTTGTTGTAAATTACAAGTCAACGTTTGTCCTTCTCCATTTTGCACAATAGTGATTATTAAAGTGAAGTATGAAGTGCTCCTAGTAAATCAGGGAGGAAGTTAAAGTAGCCTAAATAGGAAGGTCACGTAAGGGTGGAAAATGAAGCAAATATTTAATCAGTGAAAATGATCCTGATAACTTTCTGTGGCGTCTGCTACTTAGGCAAACACATTAATGCACACGGGCATGCAATGCCAGCTGACTGCCACCTGTTTGTCTGCATCATCAGTAAACACACATCATTACCTGACAAACAGATGTTTCTGCTTTGGTTAACACGTCACAGACTCTACGGCCTTATCTGAACCTCAAACTGAACTGCTATTTTATGACAGGACAAACAGCTTCATTAGTTGACCACCTCACCTCAAGGTGCATCTAGAAGAAGAATAAGATATACTTTATCAAATCCATTTTCACTGTTGACATTTACACGCAAGCCTGAAATACACACACATGCACAAATGGGCACCTCTCCAGATACCAGTCCACACTCCAAGCTTGGTCAGCATACTTGAGCCGGCGACCCTCCAGTTCCCAAGTCAAGTCTCTGTAGACTGAGCTACTGCGGCCCCCAAAGAGGCTGTTAAGAAACTTTTGATAATGTTATTAACAGATGGAGCAGATATGTAAAACTATACTGTATAGAGTAAAGCATTAGATTATTATTACCTATCTATCAATGTTTAAGCAACAGTTTATTGAAGTTAATTGTGTGAAGGTAATTTTTTAACTATGTTATCTTCATTATGGATTGTTCTGCTTATTTTCCTGGTCAGTTCATTTGTTGTTAGTTTATGAAACATAACGAAGTAGCAGGGATGCACAACATTATCGGCACGTCATCAGTATCGGCCAATATCGGCTTTAAATTGAACTATGAGAATCGGCCAACATGCTTTTTCTTATTTTTCTCAATGAATGAATATTACATACATTAAAAAGCCATGTATGTCATGTCTCCATCTGCTGGAGGGCCATCATGACAAGATTATGTACGCATAATATGATGTTTATTCCACTACAGGAGAGACTTGCTGATGGCTAAAATTAGGGAGGGAAAAAGTGGATATAAAGATAATGGTATCTGTTGACAGTCAAATGAGTTTTTACATATCAGCATATCGGCTATTGGCAAAAAATCCAATATTGTGCAGCCTTAAAAAAGTGAGAAACGTCCATACCAATTAGTGACACAGTTGGTGGTTTGTGATCCCTGGAGCACTCTGTTCGCAGCAGAATAAGGAACTGACCATTTAAACCACGTCTCCCCTCCATAATTCTGTCAAACGTACGCTCACTCCAGAATAAAAAGGACTTGCTACACACCCGTTGCCGACTAGGTAGGGCTTTCTGAGACATCTATATCATTGCCCTGACCAAAACCTGGCTCGATGAGTCGGTCTCTGATGTGGAAGTCAGCCTGGACATCTTCACAATCATCAGGTCTGACAGAACGAGCCAGTCAGGGAAGATGCGGGGTGGTGGGGTCTGCTTTTACATCAATAACAGGAGGTGTAGCAACATCAAGATGTGTATGCCCATCCTGGAGATGCTGACCCTGTTCTTGCGTCCTTACTATTTCCATTGGGAATGCCCAACTGTTGTGGTCAGCTGTGTTTACATTGCCCACAGCACAAACATCAAGGCAGCAGGGGAGTTGGTGGCCGAGGATACTAATGCTATGTTGGATAAGTATCACAGAGCCCCGGGGTTATTAGTGGGGGATTTTAACAGTTATAGACTGGACTGTGTGCTACCATCATTTCTTCATTATGTGGACATTCCCATCAGTAGGGATAACATCTTGGACATATGTTATGGCAATGCTTTGAAGCCAATTTACATAGTGGCTGGATGGTTGGATATGTTTTTTTGCGTATCGCAACCCCTGCGAATTGTCGCGTTTCAGTATCAAGATCTGATGTATTCGGTCCACTAACATTTAGAAAGTTATTCAAGACACAAGATTAAATCATTTTATTCCCATTCAAGTTAGCAGAGTGCTAAACCAGAAGTCAGCTGTTTGACCGGGACAATTTAGCCACTCAGCTGCGCTCGGCCATGCTCAGCAGCCGTTCAGTGGTCAGTGGTCGGAGTACACCATCATTCAACTCCATTGCTCCCTGGCATGGCACTCTCTCTGACTGGGGTATTGTTGATGGAGATCTGAACATTAGGGTTTCTGTCATCAGGGATTACATCAACGTTTACATATACAGCACCATTCCAGTTAAGACAATGAAGAAATATCTCAACTCCAAACCTTGGATCACTCCCCAAATAAAACAGAGCTGAAGGAAAAGCTCATAGCCTTGAGGCAAAAAGACAGGCCTAAACTCCAAAGGGCAAATCAAAGAGTAAAAATGAAGGTATTTAAGACAAAACTGAAATTCAAGGATAAATTGGATTTTGAATTCAGCAACATCAACACCAAGCAGGCATTATAGAAAGTGAAAACCCTAACTGGACATGAACCCAAACCCAAACTGAGTGCACGAACCGACCCAGAACTGAATACACTCGACGCCCACTTTGATACCCATTCTCTACTGTATGTGAAGAGTGGCTGAGAGCTCTCCCCCTACCAGATCCTGAGGAACAGTGTCCTTTATGGAGTAGGGGATACGGCGCCAGCTTAGCCGACGGCGTCAGCACCTTTGCTGGGACAGGGCCATGGAGCCTTTACCAATTCTCCACTCACTCTTTTGCAAATCTTACCAGACTGCCACATCTGCTACCCTCTGGAAAACTGCCACCATAATCTGTGAACCCAAGAAATCTCCCCCCACAAAATTCAACCCGTGCCACCCCAATTGCTGCCGGCTGCACTGTCACAACACAGGTGCACTCTTCACCCAGTGGTGTGAGACATAAGAAATAATATTTGGTCCCCCCTCACCTCAGCATCCCATTCTGATCAAAAACCAAACAGTTGAAATAGTTGACAGTTTCAGATACCTCAGAGTGACACTGGACAATAGACTTAGCTTCAACTGGCACACCAATGACATCATAAAAGGGAGCCACCAAAGATTATTAGCCATCTGCAAACTTTAAGGACTCTAAATTGCCCCCTGTCTCCTCCTATTGCTGTACCAGAGAGTTATTCAGCCCAGCCTACTGTACAGCTCCACCTGCTTCTTTCACACGTTATCAGTTACTAATAGGGCCGAACTCACACGCATAAACAACACCGCTGCAGAATAATTGGTTTCTCCACACCCAACCTCACAGAGTTAAAAATTAGCCATTGCACGCATTGCTATCTCAGTAGAACAGGACATCAAACACCCAGTCAATCACTTCCTTACCCCACTGCCCTCCGGGCGCAGGTACAAAGCACTTAGGTGAAGAGGGGCTAGCTTTGGGAAGAGCCTGATCCCTGCAGCCATAGCTGCCTTCACTATTAGGCCTTGCCGAACAGGCCTGAGTGAGCACTCCTGTCTGTGTTGCTACTGTGATGTTGTCCATGTTGTTACTGTTTGCTGTTATCAGATAGTGTGCATTGCTGGGGAAAAAGTAGCAGAAATGGAAAAACTTATAGCATCCATGTTAGTGCATGTTTGTATCCCACTGGCTAGCTCATAGCCGCTGCTTTGCACTGGACTCGTATGGTGGTCACCACTGATATCAGGACATTGTGGAAGTGTAGTGCCCACTCTCCGGTTCCCCCCCTGGCTAACACCATTAGCTCTGTCAACACTGTTGCTGTTGTTTAATTATGGAGTTAACACCATTAGCTGCTAGCTGCCAGCTCAGCCACCTTCATGTTGAGGACTGTATCAAGACAACTCATAGAGCCTTAGAACATAGAACATTTAAGGAAATTATAAGTACCTCAAAATTCAAGACTTTTCTAACCATCTGGATGTTAAAATATGCCGTCCACTGCATTATAAAAAAAATCTCAAGTTGCAACTGTTTCCTATCCAAAGAAATGGTAGCTGCAATTGTCACATCTCCTTGCTCAGTTTGTATGAAGTGAACCAAAATGTTAATTCTTACCAACATTTTATATTTTCATACAAAATAATTTGTCAATATTTTGCTTGTGTTTTCCAAATAATTAAGAATATACATGATTTCTGGTGAGTGGGAGACACAGTTGCAACCTTAGAAAGTGGTTAAAATATTTTTTATTGTGACGTAGACACAATATTTTTTCATGTTGACAGTTAGAGTCTTTGAGGATTCTGTTAATAGTCCACCGCTAAGTGTTGCTAAATGACCCTCTGGCCAGTGATTACTGTATTTACTTGGATGGGGCCACAGACATTGAAGGCTTCAACTGACACACCAACAATGCTGCTTGTTGCTTGTTTTGGTGCACCGAGCCTGGACTCCAGCTAAAGAGTGTTTCATTTACTCAACACTTAAATCAGAAAAGCAAACACACTTATTCCAACAGCTCAGCTTTGCTACTTAATCTGCGTCTTCTCTCACCAAGTAAATAAAACAAACATAGAGATTGAAAATACTGTATTTAAACTAAACATTTTAATTCAACATAAAGGCAGACATTTTTATTTGATTTTTTTCCCCAAGATATTTTATTTAGTTTTAAATCTTAATAAAAAAAAACATGACACAGCAACAACAAAAAAACCTAAAAGACCTTAAAGCTTAATGCTTAAAGACCTACTGTTTCTGTGCAGATATGCAATAGTGCATAATAGAACGTGGCAACAGTGCCATCTTGCTATTGACCTCTTCAGTTTTTGTTGCATTGTCACCGTCTGCTGGAAACAACTAGCACTGTAATAATGAATAAGTGTGTCCTATGGCAAGGTGTTAAGGTGCTTAAAAAGAGAGCAGTTTGTCTCCCTGGTATTGATAACACAAATATTAGACCTGATTAAAAGCGTGGAATACAGTGGGTAAAAGTCTCTGCTTTTCTTATGATAAGCAACAGTTATTAATAGCACAAGAAATACAAACAGAAACAGCCTTCTTTGCGTCATGTCCTGATTGGCTACTCACCCATTTATCTGTGAATCATTGTTTTACTGGTTTTACACTCACTTACTAATATTAGATGAAGGTGGGGTCAGAAGGAAGCTAGTGTTTAATTAGTGTGTATTGTTGAGCTGGGCACACATTAGTTAATAATATGAGGCATAAGACAATATGACATAGACTAAGGTTTGTGGTTAATTTCATACAGTTTATCTTTATTTGAAGTAATATTAAAATGGCTTAAATGCAAAAACAAATTCACTTGATCATTTAAGATATTTGGTAATAATTTATTACATTTGCTGACTCTTTCTCATTTGATAAAGCACATAAAAGAGGAAAACTTGGGCGAGTCTAAGTGCTGTGTTTGTGCATGCAGTGTCATTAAATAATACTAAACGAAACTGGATATAGTCACCTCCTGTGTGACACGTAACTCCCAGTTACGCCTCTGCTTTTAGTCCAAAACATCAGCTTGGTTATCAGCCTTGAAAATGCCAACTAATGCTCCACTAGCCTTATCTTGATCACGTGCAAATGCCATGCATCCTCAGAGTTTTTCATGCTGTTTGTTTCTTTGCAGACACCACCACTTCCTCTGCAGTCAAACAGGTAACAGAGATTACCACAAGTGCTGCACACCACACCAGTTTGACAGTCACTACCAAAGATAAAGTCAGTCCGGCTGTGACTACACAAGATGAAGTCAGTACAACTTTGACTACGCAAGATGAAGTCAGTACAACTTTGACTACGCAAGATGAAGTCAGTACAACTTTGACTACACAAGATGAAGTCAGTACAACTTTGACTACGCAAGATAAAGTCAGTCTATCCAGTGTGACAACTACCAACAACACACAACAGCCTCCGACAACAACACACCAGACACACAACACTCCTCAGACTCCAACGACCAACCAGACATCCAACACGACAGTTTCCCACGGACCGACACTCCCGCCAACGTCAGACTCACCGAACGTCACGGCAACAACCTCTGTAAACACAACCAGCTCAGGTGAGACTATTGTTAGAGCTTAGGTTTCAGGGTGTATTCTGTTTCTTTCCTGAATGAGAGAACGATGTTTAAATCAATGGGGAAAATGTGACAAAATCAAAAACCTGCTACATTTTCCCTCATTTAGTCTTTGGTGGTTGTTTTTGAAAGAGATCTGTAATACATTTTGCACTTTGAGAGCTCTTTATTGGCAAATTTAGAGTTGCAATTCTTTCCTCAGTACACCTTTCTTTTTGACTGAAGCAGAAATATGTCTTATCCAGTTTGTTGAGAAGTTAAGAAGTAACTTTTTGCAGCGCTGGACCTGTCACATTTGCCCCCCTAAGATTTTTTAATAATAAAAAATGCCGCTTATGCAGCCTATTGGAAGATCTGTCACTGAACTATTGGTTTGTCTCACCCTCAGGTCTCTTACATGAGTGGGGAAAACATGACTTGGAAGCAAACCCCGGCCTCGTGGCCATCATTTGCATCTTTTGTATCGTCTTAGTTCTTTTGCTGGTGATTGCCGCCATGAAATGTATCCAATCACCGAGGTCCAACTTCGAGAGGCTTGATGACATGCCGATGGTGAGTATAAAAATGGAAACTGATGTTTTAACTAATTTTGAAGTTTTCATTTGTGTGAAACTACTTTTCAACTAAGGCAGCCTGGTGGTAGCATTGTTACCTCACAGCAAGAGGGTTCCTGATTCGAAGCCAGGTTGTTCTCTCTGTGTCAGCGTGGGTTTTCTCTGGGTACTCCAGCTTCCTCCCACAGTCCAAAGACATGCAGGTTAATTAGTGGCTCCAAAATGCCCTTGGGTGTGAATGTGAGCATGAATGGTTGTCTGTCTCTATGTGTCAGCTCTGTGATAATCTGGTGACCTGTCCAGGGTGTACCCCTCTCGCCCAATGTCAGCTGGGATAGGCTCCAGCCCCCCTGGGACCCCCAGCGGGATGAGGGATTATAGAAAATGTTTGAATGAATGAATAGTTTCTAACTACTTACATTTAATTTTATCTTGAGAATACATTTGGATGAGACTGAAAAAGGTTATGTTTTCATTTTTAGCCATGCTAGCATCGCATCCATCAGTCGGTTGGTCCAGACTGAAATATTTCAGAAATTATTGGATGGATTGCCATGAAATTTTGTGGGCCTACATGCTTGATCTTGTTGCTGATCCTTTACCTTTTCATCTAACGCAATCATCAGGTCAAAACTGATGACGTACGACACGCTTTGTGTTTAGTGCTAATTAGTGTTAATGTAAGCGAGCTAGTTTAAGATGATAAACATGGTAAACATTAGCATTTACCTGCTAACCATCAGTAGGCCTACAGAGACAGAGCACATTTAAGTCCACTGGAGGGAAAAACACTTCATTGATCTCCACTGACTTTGGATTGAGTGAAGGAGCCTCCTTGTCTTTTCCGTCTGTTAGCAAGCAACAGAAAAATGTCTAAAAGCTACTGTGTGATGGGATGCACTAGCAACAGGGTGAAGAACTCAGCTTTGAAGAGGATAAAAGTGGATACAGACATGAGGCATCAGCAGGGAGAATGGGAAAACTGTGGGATTCTAATACTTTGTACCCTGTGGACAGCAAGCATTTTGCTAATTTGGCCAGACAGAGGTTAAAGCTAACTAAGCATTGCAAGGCCCGGTTATGATCTTTGTTAGCTTGTGATTCGGTCAAATAGCTGTAAATATAAATATATTTAATCTTGTATTCGATGCCATTTTCCTAAAAGTGATTGCCAAATTCTTGTAGACACAAAATTTTGACAGAGAACCAAGAATAATACACAATAAACATGGGCAGATAAGGAGACAATGGGCCCCTGGACACAGATATGCTTCCTCTTCTACACAGGAGCAAGGCACACAGACGTGTTGTGGTTTTACGTCTCTTTGTAGTTGTTTGCACCTTTTTGTGGGTTTGTGTCTCTTCCTGTCTTTTCCTACTTGATACATGTTAATTTGACATTTGTCATTTTGCAGAATCGGCCAGGGGTCCCCTGACACTTTGGGTCGTTGCCCGGTTGGCCCATTCAGTAATCCATCCATGACACTAAACAATGATGATATGACATGGTGCCATGCCTCGTGTGTGCAAGTTGCCTGGTATTTTCACCAGCAGGGGGCAATACTTGCTGGCAATTAGCTGCATGTACACTATGATTACAAGGTGTGACTCTGGCAGCAGTGCAGTGTCTTGCTCTGCAGGGAAATGAACTGTCAGTCCTGTCAACTGTGTAAGAGCTGACATTTAAGATTTTTTCAGCCTCCCTGTGTCATCTTCTTCCCTTTCCTCTCAGCAGTGAGCACAGTGGTTTGCTGCTCTCTTTTTTCACACAAACAGGAAACCTGACTGGATTATCAGTGTGTGAAAAAGTCTCAGAAACAGGACAGTGTGTGGTGAGCATGTAATGACTAAGCACTAAGAAATCAAACCTTATTGCATCAGCGCCTCAGATGCCACCTCAGATGATGGGAGCAGCCATCAGGTCTCCACTGTGTTACTAACAGAAACAAAAGCAAAAACACACATGGAATAAACTACTGTCACCAGCTATCTCTAAATCTTTATTGCCACAGGAGTGTAGCTGCTGTAAATAGCGTTCAGGACATTGTGTGCTGCGTTCAACATACACAGCAGCAAACATCATATGGGTCCAAACATAAAACAGCTGATTTTGCAAATTGGGCAGGAGAAGATGAGCAGATAACTTTCATGGTTAATAAGTGTCTTTTAGGTCTGTTTTCAGGGTTCAAAGTGACATTGTGTTATGTTGTTCGCCTATTTAGACTAAAATTAGTGTCCTTCATCCAGAGATCCCTTCTTTATTTTAATCTCCTCCTCCATCCTCTCAAATTTAGCTTACAATTTGTGCAACAACACTTCAGAAAAGTTATAAAACAGAACCTTCTGCAGCCCTGTAGTGTCGACACTGAAGAATAAGCAATGGAAAATGTGCTTCTTTGCATTTTTTATTTCTTTTTGGGCAATGATACCCAACCCAATCATGTACCCATCACACATTAACTCAAACACTTGATGTAACATTATGAAATCGTGTTATATCTTGTTGTCTTGTTGTAGTTTTATTGTTGTTGTGGTGGTGTCTTAGTGTTGTAGTGTTTTTATGTAATAGTGTCTTTTAGCAGGGAAATTATTCTCTGTTTCCTGCCTGGGGACTACAGATGAAAATGAGCTTATAGCTAACTCTGGTGCAGATAAGTAGCTGTACATATATATATATATATATATATACTGTATGTATGTATGTATATATATATGTATGTGTATATATATATATATATATATATATATATATATATATATATATATATATATATATAATTTATTTATTATCAGACCCCATAGTTTTTTAAATATAGGCTTCCACCAAATGGTTGAGATGTCACTTCATGGTATTTATATAACAGTACATGATTTGTAATTTAGATTTTTTTTCTGTCTGTTATAATAATAGTAATATGTTAGTATACCAATGTGTCAATTTGTTACCATTGAATTAGTTATATTACCAGTATTAGTATTATTTCCACATATTTATTCACCAGTAGAGGTACTTTGAAAACATCTCAGAATTGCTGAAAATTCCAATATAATTCTTTTCATCAAATATATAATGGAAGAACATTAGCTATATGATATTAACAATTAATTTCAATCTTTTTTATTTTATAGAAAATACATCTATTATCTTAGCATCACTGCCTTTATTTATTTGAAATACATATTATTAATATGAAATTATTTCGGCATATATACAATGGATACCATTAAATGTATCATTTAACAACAGTGAACGATCAGAAATGTATTTATTTTCTATTTTTTTGTAGCAAATACTCAGTTTTAGTTACATTAGCTTAGCTTCACTACCTTTACCACAAAAGAATAAATGAACTGTTTGGTAGAACTTGTTTGTAAAAGATTATTTAACCCTTATTAGAGTTTTACATTTTGTATAAAGTTACATGAATTTGTTCAGCAAGATCTCTGAAACTATAACATGCTGAATAAACATGCCTACCTTTGAAAATCCCACCACACACAGCCCACATGTCTCAAGTGACTATTTTTGTTTCCAACCTCTTGCAGGAGGCGGACTGAAAAGGCATCCTGTTAAAAGACATAGCAACATCTAGGGATTTTTTTTTAGCATAACTTACCTAAACCGAATGGTAGAGATAGCTCAAATAGGTTGAGTTAAGTTCAACAAATTTTTCATTAAGATATAGTGACTCAAAATGTGCTCTACCAAATAGGTGAACACAATGTTAGATGGGTAAAAGTCAAGACAAAAGCAGGTTTGAAACACCAGATGTTCTAAACAGGCATTTTAACACCACACTGGTTGCAGGTTAATATGAAAATGTTTTGCTCCTTGTAACCGTTTTGCTGTTTCCTTTCATCTCTCCAGGGCAAAGTGAACGAGGAATCTCCATTCGCACACTACTCAAAATAACAGAGAAGACTTCATCAGACGTTGACGTCCAGGAGGAGCTCGGTCTACTGTACGATTCTGATGATTCTGGATAGAGAAAAAAAAAAAAACAGAAATGTTGTCCACCCAAGAAAGAGACAAGTTTGATGTTTTCCTCTCAGGCTCTTATTTCTCTACAAAGCACTTTTGTCAATGACTGGAGAATACCTGCCTCACCTGTGACCCTTGACCTGCAAGTTTGGCTGCTTATAATTCTGCTGATTGAAGCTGGATCAACTGTTGCACTTAGTCTTCCTCCATAGGTTCTTCTGAATAGAGAATCAGCATGAAAGGTACAAATATAAAATGAATGTTTCCTCAATTGGTGATGCACGTCCTGGTGAGCATTTGTAATTCAGAATTGCACTCTTGCATGTAACAAGTGACATTATAAGAATACAGCACATATAAAGTTTCCATGATGATGTGGGGATTTGTGTCGTCAACATTGCATAGGAAGTTATATTTTCAGGGTTGAAAGTGTACATGAAATTAATATTATCTGCATGTACAATGCCTTTTTGGGCAGTTATTATATAGAAACACAACTGTAATTGGAATTGACACGTATTATGTTATTTATTGCCACATATGATGTATAGATAATGTCTACCCTGGCCTGAGGCATCCAGTACAAACAGTTTTCAGATGTAGAAATAAACTCATTGGCTGAGATACATTTCAGCTTGATAGAAATGTCATGACCAAGAATTATTAAGACTACCAACACCAAGGAAAGATGAAGACACAAGAACCAGGAAGGTAACATTTAAACACTAGCTAGAAAATGCAAACTAGTGCAGGACTGTACTTCGTCATGCTGAACCTGCAAATTGAAATAGTTTCGCTTTGTTGACTTATCAGTAAAACCAGTGGTTCCCAGCTGGTCCAGCCACAGGGTCCAGATTTCTTAGTCATTAGTTCAAGGTCCACACAGTATAATACATTCAGGGTCATACTTGCGTTTGGCCATGTCGTTGAGTTAGTCTGTTGTCCACTAATCACTAACTCTACAACAGAAAATGGCACTTCAAAATAAAAGCTCTGTGCCTGAAATTTACTGTACTTCAAAATAAAGTGTGTTTTTTACAAACTTGGGAGTCACTTGTGGTCCAGTCAGAATGGACCTGCGACCAACCAGTTGGAAGTCACTGAGTTAAACCGTAACTCTGGTCAATATGAGTATTTCGGCTTGTAACAAACAATGACACACGTCTGCAGACACATGACAGACAGATGTCAGACAATATAATAACACTAAATAGAGTGCATTAAGGATGATGTGTTTCATAGGCCAACAGGGAAGTTAATGTCGCCCTGGTTCTGTTTTTCCAGAAAAATAAGCTCTGTGGAAAACAGAAGTCTATGACATTTACACGTTTTGTTAAGAAAGATAATCTTCACAAAGGAATACCAATTTTGCAGTCGCCAGAAGTAAAAAGCTAACGTTAGCCTATAAACAAACTACACAATGGATGCATGACTTAAAGTCGCCACCATAACAAGGCCTTAAAGTTGCGTTTGGCGTGATGACGCACACTACTCTCATTTAGCCACTTAGCATCCGCCTTTTCTATCATAAAGGCAAGTGCAGGCTTTAAAATTCACAAGTGGGGAAATTTTCTGACATATTTTACGACATAAAACAAAACATGAAAGTCTCTCAAGCTTGTGTTAACCACAGACCTTATTTCAGGCATCTAACCAAAAACCCTTTCAATAAACCCTTTGACGTAAAGATGAGGGAACCAGGAGTGCTAAAATGCTAACTCATATCCGGGCTTTAGGTTTCATTCCCGGAGCACTGCATATTTTTCACTCTCACTCTGTATATCTCTTCACATACAATGTTGACACATGTAATCCTTTACCAAATCGTATGTGTGTGGCAAAGCTGCTCTCTTTCATTCATTTTAATTCTGTTAACATCTCTCTCTAGTGATGGCTGGGACACAAACAGCTCTCTTCCAAAGGAGAATAATATATTCAAACTACTTTCATACCTCCACAAAGTAATTTTGCTGCATGTTTATGCTCAAGGATCACAGTAAATGCTTTTAAAAATGAGGGTGATCATCATATAACCCAACAAGTGTGCATCACACACTAGCTGTTAGACAGATGTACATAATTGTGACATTTTGAATGAAATAAAAGGAATATTCCCAAAACACTTTGCTGTTTTTTGCTTTTTCATATCACTGGATGATTCCTGACTCAGATTAACGTTATGCTCAAAAGAACCACTCAGCACCCTGCCTGTTGTCTTTACCCCAACGTCAACGTGTCAAGTTTCTCCAGGTGGATGACTCAGACTTCAGATAAAGCATGCTGTCTGCAGGGTTCAGTGGTTCAGTGGTGAGGGTTACCCAAAGAAGGTCAGAGCCAGTAAGATGACTGAGCTGCTTCGACCAAACTGAAAGTGTTTCTTCATAGTGAAATCTAGCTGTCTCAGTGTCTGTGAATCTAGCATCACTGCTGAGACATTTTTCCACTGAAAACACAAGTAAACTTCTGATGTACTAGTTCAACTTGTCTGATTAACAAACATCTGGGTAACATCTGTGACTGAAGGAATCCTTATGTCTGAGTCCATCCGAGGGCATCCTGGACAAAATACCTGAAAACTGACACTAGCTTTCACATCTTTTTGATATTGATTTCTGTTTTTTCATTTTCATTTTTGACCCATTTTTAACTATATTGTGCATAAAGTCACTGCTTGGCCTGTTTGTGCTAAATGAAAAACATTTGTATTGTGTTGTAACCTATTGGCATAAACACAAAGCAAAGCTTTTGGCAGGAGAGTGCAAAATGGAAATGAGGGGTGTGTGTGTCTTCCTCAAGTTCTGGTTAACCCAGGTGACGTCTACGCTGAGTTTTATTACTCTCGCTCATATTCTGAGATAGGTTTGTGTGTAGCTGTAGTGGATGCTCAAACTGGGGTTTAAACCCACAATCTGCTGTTCCAAAGATGATGTCACTATCCCTTGTGCCATCCAGGTATATCCACCAAAAACATTAAAACCTCTGGCAGATGAAGTGAATAACAATCTTACAATAAAATGTTCTTTTTGGAAATCTTGGGTCCTTGCATTCATGTTGATGCTACATGATGCTTCACCCACCCAAACACCAATTCAGACCAAGTACACCAACCCCCCCTGCCCCTGCACTATGGCAATGGCACTCCCCGCGATGGCAATGCCCCATGTCGCCCCACAAAAACTGCTCAGAATGGCCCCAAGGTGTCAACCTGGACTCCAAATTCCCCAGATCCTAATCTGATCCATCACATGCTGGTACCCCAGAGGACACCCAGATTCACAGTTGGATCAGACTCGGCTCTAACCTGTCGAGGCATGGAAAAGGTGTCCTGTGGTGGCTGGAACCAGGGTGTTGGAGGATTCTTTGAGTCCTGTTGTGCGTTGGTTGTTCAGATTAGGATCTGGGGAATTTGGAGGCCAGGTCGATGCCTTGAGCTCTTTGTCATGTCCCTCAGGCAATTCCTGAGCAGTTTTTGTGATGTGGCACGTATGCATTGTTGTGCTCGGGAAGCCACTACCATTGGTCCTGTTGCCATGAGGGGGGGTGAAGTTAAATGAGTTGTTAAAAAGGTTTTTCAGCTGCTATTGTGGCCAGATTTTTCTTGAAAAGGCGCAGACTTCCTGATTAAATGAAGATTAATCAAGTAACTTAAAAAACATTACAAGACTGTATGCACATTATTTCATATTAATAATGCCTGTAATATAGCCTACATTAATAAAACACACAGGGGGCACTCTGCATAATGAGGACTTATACTTTTGAGTAGATTTTGCTATTAATACTAATGCACCTAAGACAGACAGACGTTAGGGAGTCACTGTGCAGGCGTCAACCACAGACAAAAGGTCAAGAAAGATGAGTAATAGTGAAAAACATGCAAGGAGGCATGAGTAGGCTAAACTGACAGATAAGGACACATGTACACAGATTTAGGTGTGTGTGAGCTGTGTGAACAGCCAGGTCAATGTAGGGCAGTAAAAACAATAGAGGGCCACCGTAGCAGACCTCGTGGTTAGTGTTGTAAAGTTGTTTACGTCCCACAGCTCCACTTCCTGTCATGTGATGCGCGCTCGCTGACGTCACAGTGACAGCCGTACATGCAGCGCTGCATGTTGCAGAGTTTGAAGTCTAACTTCAGTAAGTTATCTGCGGCAATAAAAATGGAAAAGAGCGATAACTGCGGCAGCATTACCTGACGGACGACTCCGACAGGCTCAGAGGAATTTCCCTGCAAGAAAAAGCTACGAGAGAGAAGACAGCTGCGGTGCGGTGAGTGAAAGTGAATCTTTAAAATTAAACTTTAAACTACTGTCATATGGCGGTAGATGCGCTCACAGAGGCAGCCGATGTCTTGATTGTGTATGTTTACCCATGTCAAAGTAAAGTTGGTAAGTGCCTGGCAGATGGTTTGCTCATGGGAGAAGAAAATGATTAAGACACCGATTTCACTATGGGAGTTTTGCACTATCCATACAGAATACATACAGGGACATAAAGCGTGTCAGTGATACTCAACAGTGATTTTACACTGATAAGATCTTAATGAATGTAATGTGTCATCCTCATAGTGCACTCAGTAGATTTAATGGTGTGTTTGTGCTGCATTACAGCATGATTTCTTCAATATTCTCATGATATTCATGTAAAAACATGAAATGTTGTAGTGTTTGTATAATACTCTTTAGTAATATCCTTGCGGCGCATGTTCAGTAGTAGTTTTCCAGTCATGCTTGTGTTGTATTGTAATGTAAGCAACACTGTGTGTGCTCAGCTGTTCAAATAATTAAGCTTCATCAGTAAACCAACATGGAATGTATTTCCCCAAAATATTTATGCATTCCCTTCTCCTGTCTTTATCTCCTTCCTTCCTCCATATCTGCTTCCTTCATTCAGTCTCTATGACACACACACACACACACACACACACACACACACACTGTTCGACATCGTCACATCCTTTTCTTTCTTTCATGATCTGTCCCTCCTCCCTTATTCAGAGGAAAAGGTAAAGGTTTTGCTGAAACGTATCTCTTTCAAGCAATCATCATTTTTGTTCTGACTCACACACACATTCAGAATTGGGAGGTAAAAAAGATTTGTCAGGAAATTCATATTTCAGCATGCTCAGACTACTCTCTGTCTCCACACGTGTTTATTCCTCTTCATCATCTGGCTGGGGCGGCTTTTGACCTTCTGTGAGTTGGGATTATCTGATACCTTCTTTACACTGGGATCATATTTGGCTTTCTTTAAGTAATCAATATGATTTATCGAATTAATCTAATCTTTTTTCTTTCACTGCTGTGTAGGGTAGGATCCAATGCGCTTGTTTAGTGCCTTGCTCAAAGAGAGTGCACTTAATTATTTGTTGTAGATTCAAACCAGCATCATGAGGAAAAATAGAGTAAAGAAGAGTAATTATTACAGTTCTTCTTATTATTATTGTTGTTGCAATTAGAGCGATTTTTTGATTTTATATGTACATTTTTATTTATTTATCATTTACATTTTGTCTGAATTGCTGAATTCTTTTCCAAATGTCTGCCGTTGAAATGTCAGGGACTTGTTGTCTTGAGGAGTTTTTTCATCAGCCTGAAAGTAAAATGTGATCCTTCGAGTGATGCAGTGAGACATATTTTGTGACATACGTCGTATCAGACTGAGTGTTTCACTGTCTTCACTGTGCTTACCTTCATACTGACAGTGCAGTTACGCTATGCAGCACAGAGCCCCCTCAGGGTTAGAGTCACTCTGTCAGACCTGTTTCACTGATGTAGGAAACTTTGGGATTCCTTCACTCACATCAGTTTAACAAGAAACACAGAAAATCAGGCTTGACTGTCCTCTCTGTGTCCATCAGATGGCGTGCTGCTCCAGCGCTGAGCCGCCTCGTCCTGCTCCTATCATCCATCACGATCTGAGGCTGTTGTATATGCAAACATTTGCAGAGCCAGTGCCCAAATTTGCTTTTGTCTGACTGGATGACTTACTGGTAATGTGACAGAAAAATGCCATTTGTCTCGTCACCTCCCCACAGAGATCAATCATGAGAATTAAAAAACAGACCCTGGGTTTTTATTGACAGGTGACTTTATTTGTGATTTGCAAGTTTGTCACAGCAGCAGTATTTTTTTTCTGTTTGTCGTGAATGTTGGTTTGAGGCTGTTTTCTGTCCAGTTGCAGAAATGATGTCATTTGTCATAGCTGTCGTGTTTTAACAAAATGCAGAGTTGCTGGTTTAAAACTCACTAACAGAAAGAAGAGATGAGAAGAATGTGTACTGATCCACTACAGAAAACGAGTAGAAACACACCTACATACATACATACATATTCGCCCTCTTTATAAATGATCTTGAGGAATATTTAATTGTAAATGGATGTGAGCCGGCTCGATGTAGCGATGATATGATAGATAGTTACATTAAACTCATGGTACTTATGTACGCGGACGATACCATCACTATGGCTACAACAAAGGAAGGTCTGCAAAAAGGAATTGATCAAATGTGCCATTTTTGTAAGACATGGAAATTAACTATAAATAGTAATAAAACTAAAGTTACAATATTTGGCCACCGTAAAGTTTATGCTGAAAAGTATTAGTTCCTCTGTAATGGCGAGGAGCTAGAAATTGTACATAGTTTTAAATATTTAGGAATACTTTTCAACCACAACGGGTCTTTCAAATTTGCTATTGAGGATTTCTATAAACGGGCTTCAAGAGCTATGTTTTCTTTACTGTGCAAATGTAGGAAGTTTGTTTTACCAATAGATATTAGATTAGAGCTTTTTGATAGGCTGGTGATGTCAGTTATGCTGTATGCTTGCGAAGTATGGGGGTTTGAGAAGGTAAACATCTTAGAGAAATTACATTTGAAATTCCTCAAGTATATTTTGAAAGTTAAAATGTCCACTTGTAATAATATGGTTTATGGCGAACTTGGAAGATACCCTTTATGTATTGATATCAAAAAAGAATTATTGGTTATTGGGGGAGTTTAGTGATGGGGAAGGAAACAAAGATTAGCAGGGTGATGTATAACTGTCTATTTAATTTAGATATTAATGAGCTATATGTATCACCATGGATTTCTTTTGTTAAGCAAATATTAGATGAATGCGGTTTTTCTTATGTTTGGTCAGACCAGAGATGTGATAACATTAAATGGTTGAAGATGGCAGTTGAGCAGAGGTTAAAGGACCAGTTTGTACAGAAGTGGCGTTATGAACTACAGAACATGTCCTCATGTGATTTATATTGTGAATTTAAAGAGGATTTTAATTTTGAAAAATATTTACTTTGTGAAAACAAGAAGTATAGTCAGGCCATCTGTAATTTTCGAACTTCTAATAATAGACTTCCTAAAATAACAGGTAGATACAAGGGTCTGGAAAGGAATGAAAGGTTGTGTAATCTGTGTAATGACGGCCACCTGGGAAATGAATATCATGTTTTGTTTAATGTAAAAATTTAACCATCTCTGAGAACAGAAATAAGTACTTGCCTAAATATTTTTTAAACCACCCATCTATATTCAAATGTATAGCTTTAATGAAGACTGATCATTCAAGAACAATATGTAAACTGGGTGCTTTCTTGAATAATGTTTTGCCACTTTTTAAATGAAATAATGTATGGCCGTGCTTGAGTGCAGGCTTGGTTTTCTTTTTGTTTACTTTGACCTGTGATGACTCATTCTGACTGTTCATCATTTATTTTGTATTTTGTCTTGTTTGTACTCCATACCACAATTGTGGTGAAGAGTTAATAATAAATATGACTATATATATATGACTATATGGAGATTGATTGTGACTATGACTCGCTCCTGTCCTTTAGTGATTACTGTCCACTGTGTCCTCTGTTTGCCTGAGTAACAGTAAGTCATTTTGTTTGAGCTGGAAACCAACATGTGGGTTTAGCTAAGCTCCTTCATGTGTAACAAAGGTGTGAGACACAAAGATATTTGGCCACAGTGGAGGTCAGACATCTCACTCTGTAGACTAACAACTATTTGAGGTCGCACTTAACATATTCTGCTATTTTTTATGAAAGGCTGTTTGGAGGGACTGCCGCTGCATGAACCTTTTATCTCGATTCAGCAGTGTTTTTTTTTTTTTTGTTTTTTTTTCTCCCGTCAGGTCCACCACAGAGTGGAGCAGTTGTCTAAGAAACCCTGTATGTCAGATGTGCTTTTCATGATTTAACAGAGCATTGGTTATCATGAAAAAAAAGGTTTTATGGTTTTGAAATTGCCATATTCTAAAGATGTAATCAAATTTTGAGCACACTGTTAGTTCAGGCAGGACACGATGTCAAGCTTAGCTCACATCCCAGCTACATCAGCTGATCTCAAAAAGCCAAATCAACTGATGGAGCGGCTGATTGATGAAGGGAGTCAGCTGATAGATCACATGATTCCTTTCTATGCAACCAATGTCATTCAGGGTGAGTGGTGTGGTGAGTCTCATTCAGGGCACCCTATTTAAACTGCTCTGGCCTGCCTACTGTTGCTGCTTCCTCTGCAAGCTGCTTTGCAACCTGCCTCCACCCCAGCTCCCCTTTTTCATGTTGTGTCTGACTTATCAGTGTCATTTCTGTTTGTCATTGATGCTTCTCTGTTTTGTTCCCGAGGGGTCTTTGCTGCTGCTCTGCCTGCCTTAGGCCTTCCATGTAGGCGCATGGAGGGGCAGACAAGTGTGCTCTCTCCGCCTCAGGCTTTCCTCATTTACACGTGGAAGGGCAAAAAGGTGTACTGTTTGACCTAAGGCTTTCCATGCAAGTGCATGGAAGGGCAGAGAGATGTGCTCTCTTCTTTAAGGCTTTCCACGTAGGCACATGGAAGGGCAGAGAGGTTTGCTCTTTCTGCCTCAGGCTTTCCTCATTTGCACGTGGAAGGGCAGAAAAGTGTACTGTCTGACTTAAGGCTTTCCACACAAGTGCATGGAAGGGCAGAGAGGTGTGCTCTCCCTTCCTTAGGCTTTCCACGTAAGCGCATGGAAGGTTTCTTTCTGCGTAGGCGTGAGGAAAGGCAGAGAGGTCCCAGAACAGAGCCATACCACCCAATCTAATACTGCAAATGGAAATAACGTTCCTGTGTGAAATATAATCAAGTAACCCAGACAATGTAACTTTAACCGAATTGCACTAGGATGATTATAGTTACTTGTTTTTTGTAATCTGATCACATGTAATCTGTTACCACTCATCCTGCAGCACGTAATAATAATATATAAAGCTAGAGCTGCAGTAATCGGGGGAAACAGTTAGCCTGGCTCAGTCCAAAGCTGACAAAATCTGCCGACTAGCGAAAATCAGTGTGCACATGGGTTTTTAGCATGGAGATCAGTGAAAATGTCACAGTGGTTACCTCTGTTTTATTCTCTTAATTTAACTATCGTTCTGTTAAACTTAGTGCCAACTAAATTTTCAACGATGTTTGAGCGCTGCTATGGGGGAGACGGCTGTTATTTTGTGGCAGCGTGTTAAATTTCCCACTAAATGAAAAAGCCAGATGTTAGCGGGTGAAAAAGCTTTTCTGAAGTCTCCGGGTAGAAATTGTTGATCTTATTCTTTTATATTGTATCAACAATGGGCTGTAGCGGTAAGACATAGCTGTAATACTGATGATTAAAATTCATAGGGGTGTGTCGGTTGGGGATGAAGGTTGTGAGTCATATTTTCCCGCAGTGAATATCTTGTGTCGTAGTGAAGCTCTTGAATATTGCTCAGACTGTTTGTGGTCCCTTATCAGCTCAAATCTTAACAAGCATATCAGATGTGCGTCACCAAGACAATGACGGCATCACAAGATGCCTTGGGTGTTCACTTTATGATGGCTGATTGTAGAATTTAAGACAGGAACACCGCCATTGAGATAGTTAATCATTACAGACCATGCTGTGCCAGGACAGAAGGCTTCACACTACGCACACTGTGAACTTTTGAATAATTGCAGCATGAGATGTCACAGCTGTTAAATAGATAATGCCGCTGTCCAGGTTTGAAAATGGTTATATTAAAAGCATTTTCACTTTTAGAGTCACTGCTCTGAAATGTGAAATATTAGTACTGAACACACTTAAATAAACAGCTTTTGAAATTTTAATTAATTGAAAATAACCAAGATTTTTCTGACTGTAAACAGCAGACAACATCCTGTATATTTGCCTTTCAGCAAAATGCTGTTTGCATGTTTTATCATGAAGATTTAAGTGGTTGACCTTTTTAATGGTCTGCCTTTAATGACACACTAATTAGGAGACGCATTAGTATCTGAGAGCTTGCCTATTAAGCCCTCAAAGTTATAGATTGAATGAAGTTATAAATTCTCATTGCAGAAAAATCACACATATAACTGGCAACATTAATGATGGCCCCTTGGTGAAACACTCCTTAAAATCTGCATCCTTTGAATTAAATGTCAGCTCGCTACAGATAAGAGAGATGGCAGGCTGTCTGCACCCAGAGCATCGCCTTACAACTAAACTGTCCGAAACTGATCAAACGTGTTGCTGCGCTGACGCTGTCAAACGGCATCTTGAAACTGGGTAGAGCTGTGGTTCAAAGAAGGTCTGGCAGACTGTGGTGAAGCGTATCAGGGGGCAGAGGGTTTCCACGTCCGCTAGAGAGGCTGAAAGCTGGCGATTTTTTTTCTTGGGGGCAAAAGCAATAAAGAATGCAGTGAGTTTTTTAAAGACTTAAAGATGTGGAAGGATTCATATACTGCAATTAGAAATCTCTCAGTGAGTTCATACTTCTGTCAAGGCTCCACATCCCTCTGATTCTGATTTTACAGCAGACATTTTGACTTCTCTCAGAGTTGTGAAGAAGTGGGAGGCGCTATTTTGGACGCCTCTGGTTCTGGAAGGAAAAGTCTCATTCATTTTTCCCATGCACAATGTTAGGTGACTCACAGTTGGAAGGTTCCTCCGGCTGATATTGGTATGAAACTCTCCTGGTTGAGTCATCAATCACATCCAGGCTTTGTAAGAAAATATCTGGTTCTTTAAATTAAAAGTTGATGGTAGAAGTGAAAGAACCTTGAGGGAACATAACTTTGACTCTCAAGGTGCATTTTGGCAAGAAATATCCAATCATAGAGGTTAAACTTCTGTTTTGTGCCACTAACGTTAGACAGGAGATAAAGATGAGGTTTTGAGAAAACTGAAATGGATTCATTCAGCAGCTGTGGCATTGTGTTTTCTTCACAAATTGGACAACTAATTTAAGCCTCGGGCTGACTTCTTTGTTTTTTTTCCCATAGCAATGGTATTCCAGACTCATGGGTAAGCAGCGCTACAAGGCAAAGCCACATTTGAGATGTCACAGGCACTTTTATAAAAACAGACTGTGATCAAAATAAAATGCAAAGACAGGGATTTTTTCCCCCTGTTTGAAAATATACAACTGCACAACATGTCAATGAAAGTTCTTTAGAATAAAAAGCAGGGCTGTATGTTAACTTTTTGCACATAGCACTGGAGCTACAGAGGTTTAAAGGTTTGCAGCACAGGCCACAAAACTATAACATGAGTATAAAAGTATCAGGTAGGCCTAAACCCATTGGAGTTTTGAGCAATTCAAAATCTTTGTAGGGGGAGTGAAAAAGTGGTTTTCCTTGGCCTTTCAAATGAATCTTGTGCTGGATTATGATTGAAATCTTTTTATTTATTGAGGCTATTAATCTTATGTATGCACAGAGCATCAACAGAGAGGCCGAGGGAGGGAAGGAACGAGAGAGTTTGTTTGAGTTAAATACGTCTTGTATATGAAACGTCTGTGTTGTTGCTGCTTTTTTAAGACAGATCTCTCGCCTGCATCCAGTTGCTGTCTCAATGTCAAACATTAGACTACAACTACTGGAATGTGCGTGTGCTGCGGTAATTTCAATCATCTCACAATTTAGCGTAGCACGTGCATCGTGTAGACCTTTGTCACACTGTAGACTAATTAACAGACAGATTAAACAGAGTAGCAGCTCTGTGGTGCTCTTAGTGTTGCTGGAGAACTTGTGAGTGCATGAGTGAGGCGGAGCTGAGAGGAGAGATGCACACTGGTATGCGTTATGTAACGCAACTTGACCCTATATTGATAAAAACGGTATTGTCTAAATTTCTATCTTGCTTGAAAATAGTAATTTTATCGCCCAGCCCTAAGCGTAATTGCCTTGTTAACTTCAGAAAGCACACTTTACTCGAACAAACCTCACACAAACCATCTTAGTTAGTTGTGTTGTCAATTAATCTTTTTTTCATTGTTCCAACAATCACCTGCACTGGTTTTGTCGAAATAAACCCTCAATTCACTGAGTTAGATGTAAAAGAAATTCAGCACAATCTCTTTCATGTGTTCCTAGCTGGTTGTTTACAGTCCTGTAACATTATCCCCACCACTGGCAGTCGCCATGTTTGCCAGCTCAGCCGTCTGTTCCAGCAATAGAGACTGACTTTTAGAAGAGAAGTGTGTGATGTGCGCTACATACAGTATGTCCTCAGTACAGCCTTTCCACATGAGTTTGAGAAAGATGAGTGTCTGTATTTTTGAAGGTATTAACAATATTCTACATATTCTGGTATACTGTAATACCGTGATACCACCCAGGCCTACTCATGGGTATTGTAGTATTTAGACCTGACTGCCTCACTAAAGTGACAAAACAACCTTGTGGGAATCATTTAAAACAGTTGGATATCATGTAAGGGAAAGTTTGAAATGGGAAAACAAAATTGGGAAAAACATTTATAGACCCAGCTTCCCCATTCACAGCTCTGTAGTATTGTGACAGTTTAAGTTTAATTAATACCATTAAAGACTGCTCTGTTCTTGTGTTACGCTGAAATCAAGGTCCGCCCTCATATTTTTGCCTCTGCACCAATGTTCGACATGGGTGTGCAAACATACCAACAAAATCTTTTTTATAAATTGCCATCCAAATTTGTCAGAGCAAAATTTGTACGTGGGGTAAACGGGTTTTAAGCCCTTTAAATTTTTTAAAGTTGCACGTATGTACGTATGGGTCTGTTTTACAAGTCAGATGTAATGTAATGTAGAGTAAATTAAATTGCACACGTCTACGAGTCTGTCCTTTATTCCTTCAGTTAGCCATATATGGATGCAGACACACTTCAGCTGTTTGTGAATACACCTGAATAACACCTGTTAATCAGGAATCTTTTTTAGATTACAGCCCTCATATCAAAAGCGATCAATAAAATGAAAACACCAGTCTACTCTCGTTCATATCAGTGGGAGTGGACAAAAGGTCAAACACGTCTTTCAGTATAACACAACACCATGAACTAAACTAACTTTAACAGCAGATTTTGCACATGCAAACAAGAGACACATTTCAGCCATTTGCATGCAAACGCAGACATGAAAGGTTTTTCTATTCTCAGTCTCCAAAATCTTAGATCAACACCATTAAAAAACAGTTAATCATTTTAACCATCATGAAGGTGGAATTTATCCAACAGGTTCTCCGAATGAATTATGGTAATAGGCCTAATAGTAATAATAATAATGATAATACATTTTACGACACGACACTCAAGGTCACTGTACAGGCAAAGATAGAGGAAACATCAGATGAAAAAAGTCAACGAGGTAAGGTATAAAGTAACATAGAATAAATAAATAAATGATAGAATAATAACATAACAATAGATAAATATTCACCAAAACAAGTTTACAGTAAATAAAATGCTAAGGAAATAGTGGATGTGTGTAGCTAGACAGATGGGAGTCATACTGAACCTGGGTTAGGTTGTGGGGAGAGAGTTGACACTACGAATGTCTGGTGGAGGGGGTTTCAGAGGTGGGGAGCAGATTGGCTGAAGGCTCTAGACCCCATGGTGGTCTGGTGGGCTGGCGGGACAGTGAGGTGGATGGAAGAGGAAGACCTGAGAGTGTGGGTGGGGGTGTGGATGTGCAAGAGTTGGGAGAGGCACAGACTAGAAATTTACACAATGAATCAATTGTCCATTCCCTTCAGAATGTTTTTTGATCTGACGCTCATATCAGCAAGACAACATAATTTGTCTGCGGCTCTGCACCTTCCACAACTGTCAAGAAAAAGCTGATGTTGTTTGTCTTGAGAGGACAGTCTACAGCAATTTATTTAATGGATGCTGTATAAGACTAAATTGATTTTAGCTGGATGTACTTTTACTGCCAACTGAGTGCACACAGGTGAACGTTCTTTATAGGTGAGAAATAATATGCTAACTTGCTTTATATGTCAGACACAACAGTTCTTGCAGATGTTACAATACCAGAGGAGAGAGGAAAAAGGTTATGAGTTAGCAGCAGATGTTGAGTAGAGATGTGATACAATTATTTGATTAACAGAAAATGAATGGGCAACTATTCTGATAATTAAATAATCATTTTGGTCATTTTTTTAAGACTATTTCGTCAGGTTTTTGCCTTTATTAGACAGGACAGGAGTGAGTGTGAAGTGGGAGAGAGGGGATGGCATGCAGCATGAGGCCACAGACTGGAATTGGACCCACGGCTGCTGCAGCAAGGACAATGCCTTTGTACAAGGGACACCCGCTCTAAGCACTGAGCTACTGGGCGCCTCTGTTTTGGCTATTTTCAAAGCAAAAATTACAATTACTAGTCCATACCCATTGGTTCCGTGATTATGTACAGCATACCATACCATGACTTAGTCATACCAAAAATTAGAAAAAAAACATCAACATTTGGCCACAGGGGGAGCCACAGTGATCGGTCGCATTTTAGCCATTTTTAAGCATTTTTCTGTTGTTATAGCGCCACCCAGTTGCCAATTAGAGTTAAATTTCTCCAGTCACCTTGAGGCGTCCTGTTCTACATATCTACCAAGATGTTACAATACCAGTTAGTAAAAATCTACATGGCGGTTAGTAAAAATCAATATGGCGGTTAGGCCTAGATAAGAAATTAGCTCTCTAGCGCCCCCATTTTGTTTGATGGGGTCAATAATGGAGGGGTCCCCTCAGATTATGTGTGGTCATATGCCTACAAAGTTGCGTGGTGATCGGTGAAACCCTTGAGATGTTATACACCTTTATGTGATGAGCCACGCCCTCCGCAATATTCATTGCCTTATAGAAGCTCAGTTTTAGTCAGTTTTCCAACTTTTGCCAAGAGGGAACTTTAGATATTGGTCCCTAGATTATGTTCACAGAGTTTCATGCAGATCGGTCAAACTTCCTAGGAAGAGATCGATTGTAAGTGTTTTTCAAAAAATTTAAAATGGCGGAAAATCTATATAACCGGAAGTTATGGGTTCTTGAGGCAAATTTGTTCCTCATGAGGAGAGGCATCTCTGTGCAAAGTTTCATGTCTCTACGACATATGGGGCATGAGATATGCCCATTCAGAGTTTGCAATTTCAATCGGTTGCTATAGCGCCCCCCTTTGGCCAATTGATGTAATATTGCTTCATTCGCATCCTCCCATGACCCTCTACCACTGTGCCAAATTTCACATGGAATGACCAAGTCAATGAGGAGAAAAACGTGGAACAGACACACATACAGACACATCCACACACATACAGAGTTTTCGTCATTATATAGTAAGATTGCCAGTTTTAGCTTCATAAATGTGAGTGTGTCTTGTGCTTTTCTCCTTTGTGCACAGTAGTAGAATGAATATCTTTGGGTTTGGGACTGTGGGGAATTATAGAAGGAATTTTTTTCACATTTTTAAAAAATCTTTTATAGACAAAAAAATTGGTTAAATAATCTGCAGATTAATTGATAATGAAAATAATCAAAAGCTGCGGCCCTCATGAGGATAGAAAGCAGAAGTTCACCCTGTGTTAATGGGCTGAACTTTGTAAAAGCATTAGTATTGATTGGTATTCACATTAAAAGACATGAAAAGCAGAAGTGTTTTTCTTTTACAATAAATGTCTGAGA
Source organism: Epinephelus moara (assembly GCF_006386435.1). NCBI lineage: Eukaryota > Metazoa > Chordata > Actinopteri > Perciformes > Serranidae > Epinephelus > Epinephelus moara. The sequence goes on from NC_065515.1 coordinate 32,398,485, forward strand.
AATTGATGTACTCGACTGTTTTGGATGCAGAGCATGAATAAAACATATTCATGTTGTGTTTAATGATGTTTGTATGAAAAAAAATTGAATAGCAGATTGAATTGTTGTAGTCTGAGCTAAAGGAAATTTCAATAATTCATGACCTTCATTGATTTCTTGCAGCTGATAAAATGGTCTCCTCGGACACAAATCTGTGGTTCAGCTTCTCGCCCAGAGCTACTGTAGGTTTTAATTGACAGGAATAAAGTCAGATTTGAACTGCAGAGTAGGATAATGTAATGAGAGCTGTGACACAACATAAATATTCAGTGAGGTGTTGATACATCAGCACAGAATTACTCGAATACTGTGAAAACTGATCTGTACCATAAAGCCTGTGTTACAAATTGGAGGCAAGTTTGAAAGACGTTGGTATTTTTAATGAAGGAGACACTATTGAGTTGCATTATGGGAAATGTGGGATTGGGACTACAAGTCAAGACCATTTTTATACCTCTGTTCTGGTGACAGCCGTGGCCGAAAGCATAATGTTTTCAGGTTGTCCGTCCATCCATTCCATTCTCATGAACACGATATCTCAAGAACGCCTTGAGAGGATTTATATAAATTTGGCACAAACGTCCACTTGGACAAAGAATGAATGAATCAGACTTTGGTGGTCAAACATCAAAGGTATTTTTGGCTATAACTCAAGAATTCATACGCTTATTATGACAGAATTTCACACAAATGTCCAATAGGATAAAATGATGAAGTTATGGTGTTTTATATTCTAAAGGTCAAAGGTCAACTTCACTGTGACATCATATTGTTCTGTAAAAACACTTTTCTTTCCATTATTCAACACGATAACTCAGGAGCAGAAGGGGAGACATTTGGTCAGATACTGAATTGCTGACACTAATCTTGGGCTCCCACTTTGAAGCTGTGCTGATTGTACAGGGCTCGACAGTGCGAGCGTTTCACTCGCATTTGCGACTAAAAATACGTGTGTGCGAACTGTAAAAAATATTTAGGGGCACATGTGCGCATAAAAAAACAGCCGAAGCAGCCTATATTTTTGTCAATAAAAAAAAAAGATAATCTAACCGCAAAAGCCGCCTTCCCTCTTCCCTCTTCCCTCTTCCCTCTTCCCTCTTCCCCGTGTGACACGGTTATGGGCGGTTTTCCAAGCCACTGTCGGCACAATGAATATAAGTCCCACTGTCGGCAGCGTGGAAATAAGTCAAAGTGTGGAGGAAGCGGCGGACCTACGGGGAAGCCTGCTCCGTTCTCCCCGCAGTTAGGGACCGTTCTCCACGGCCAGGCTGTCGGCTGGGTGGAAATAAGTTAAAGTGTAGCGGTGACGAGGGACCGGGAAAAGCGGCGGACCTCCGGTGAAGCCTGCTCCGTTCTCCCCGCAGTTAGGGACCGTTCGCCACGGTACCGCTGCTGGGCAGGGTGGAAATAAAGCCCTTTTCACACAGAGCGCGCAAAGTGCAGACCTCCGCCGACGAACCCATTCATTGTGTATGTGCTACCGCGGCGCAAGAGCGCACTGCTCTGCCACCGAGCTGATGCCACGGCCAGCCTGCGCTCGAATTGAAATTTTTTTAATTTCACCGCAACGCGCTGTGACGACACCTCAGCGCGTCCAATAGCAGAGAAGTATGGCAAGCCGTTTTAACATTTAATCGCTAGACTGGATATTCATTACTGATATCTGCAACATAATTTTGCCTAGTCAAAACTCTTATTCAAGATATCTGTAATTAGATTTTGCCTAGTCAAAACTCTAATTACAGATATCTGTAATTCAGTTTTGACTAGTAAGATTCAAACTATTTTTGCCATTCATGTGTATGGGGTTTGTCATTATAGATATCTCCAATGTAGTTGCGGATATCTGCAATTGTTATTGCGGATATCTGCAACTGAATTGTGGATATCTGTAATTCCAGTTTGAGATATCTACAATTTAATTTTGACTAGTCATAATTCAAGTTCAAGATATCTTTAATTATCATCAATTGAAGATATCTACATGGTCCTTTCTAGATATCTTGAATTGAGTTTCAGATAGTCAGAATGACGTTGTAGATATCTGCAACTGAATTATGACTAGTCAAAATGACTTTGTAGATATCTCAAACTGGAATTATAGATAGTCATAATGTAATTGTAGATATCTATAATGACAAACCCCATACACATGAATGGCAAAAATAATTTTGACTAGTAAGAATGACGTTATAGATATCTGTAATTCAGTTTTGACTAGTAAGAATGACGTTATAGATATCCGTAATTCATTAAAGTTAGCGTCAAGCCCTGTTGTATAGATTTTCATGCTGCCGGGTTGAAGATGTGTGAAGTGTCCATGTTTTAGATTTTGTAGTGTCTTTGCAGCAACATCCATATTTGAAGCATTGTAAACAGTCATGGCTACATGAGTCTGGACAGACATAAACTGTAACTCTAACTTGACTGGTTTGCGTAGACATACACCCCTAAGGCAGTAATTCTAGTTTAAAAAAGTGTGTGTTTGTGAGTCCCTAGTGCAATACACTGGAGTACCTCTGCAACCTCAGGGTGAGTAGTTTAATCCCCAGCTCCTCCTGGGTATTGAAGCTGAACTCTTAGACCAGTGTGTGTGTGTGTGTGTGTCTGTGAGTGAACATAAGTTGAGCCATAGCCAGGATTTTAGAAGCGCTGAAGAGACGAGTTCCTCTTTTTCCTAGACATTTTATTTATTTTGTTAACACTCATATTGTCTGTAATTTTATTTCCTAACATGAGGGTATCTGTTCTGTAAAAACAATGTATTTTCAAGTGTCAAATTTTTATTAGCTAAGAAAAACAATCCTGTTTTCTCAGCTTTTTTTAAACAATTTAGTCGGAGAAGTAGAATTGACGCAACCTGTGAGGAACAATTTAATCCATTGGTTTTTCTGAAAAATGGTCCACTTAAAAGATGCCTAGTTTCAACTGGGTATTGATCACATGCTGCCAACTACAAGGAAAAAATAAATGTATATGAAAAATAAAATATAAGCCTAAATAACTACTGGACTAAGCCAGATACAATCCCCAATGTGGAATGTAAACTTCCAGTGTCCTTAATGGTATACACTGAGTAAAGGTACTGTGAACCACTTGATCTCAGGTTACAAGCACTACATCAGTGCTGTTTACCATTTTATGACTAATTACCCCTCATATGAATAAAGAATGTCTCTTAATTTAATTTAGCTTTGAACACTACACGACACATTTTGTCCCTGCTGTCAACTTTTTGTAACCATTTGTGCTTTTTGTGTTAAACTTTTTTGTTATACCATCTTGCATCTTGTGGGCTGAGCCCTCTGTGCGTGTGTGTTTAGAACATAAATCAGTTAATTAAAGTCATAAAAGTGCTTCATCATGTATTTTTCTAGCTGGACAGAAAGGCTTTTTAGCCTTTGTGGTGCCTCCAGCGTGCTCATAGATCAATCCGCCATCACTGAGCACATGGTAATGCCAGGTGGTGTTGATGAATCATGTGAATACTTTATAGATGAGTCCTCATTAATGTTTAGTTTTCACAGGACACTACACTTTAATTTTCTTCTTTATGTGTGTTAGAGACCTGCATCATACTTCCTATACTACTTATTTTTTTTTTTTTTTCTTGTGTAATTTGATTTACGACTGCAAAACCAAAGTAAAGATTCAAAGTGATTCCCGTAAAATGACTTATATCAATGCCAGAAATCTTTGCAGACAGTGAAGTCATAGATGATTAATTTGCCAGTGAGCAATAACAGAATGTTTCTCTTCATCTTGTCATGTGAGACAGCACCAGTCTCTGTTATCTCCCCTTAAAGCAAACATGTTTTATTAGTACGCTGTACTTCATAATGATCAACTTGGATTACAAAGGGTGATGAACGTCATTTTAAAACCACCTCTCTGTTGTCTTTTACTTTGTTTCAGCTGCTGTCTTGCTGCTGCAACAAATAACCAGCATCAATGTCACGGCTTGAGGTAAATAACGTTCATGACTTCCCCTCTTACTCACACACACATACACACACATACACACCCCTCCTTTCTTCCTTATCAAGTCCATGGTTAACTGAAGTAAGATCTTACACTGCAGCTGTGCGTCACGTTGTATCTCTCTGATAAAAGTTTTATCTTTACTTCAGGGCATTGTTCGCAGTTAATAAAGACACAGGGGACATGCATATACACATGCACACACACACACTCAGAACAAGTGTCTGATCTGATGACGAGAAAGAATCACGTCTGTTGTTGTTGAAAAGCTAGGAGCATTTTAAAATGGCTTTTTTCTCCTACACAGAATAATACTTAAAAGACTGTTTTGAAACATGGATTCTGAAGGGCATATTGGTGATTATAAATTTAATCTTAAATAACTTTAACCTCAGAAGGTCTAAAAGTCACAGTAGTGAACACAACTTCCTGGCACATTACCAACAGGAGTCAATGTACACCAGAGGTGGGAGTAGGTCACACATGTGCAAGTCACAAGCAAGTCTCAAGTTGTGGTGAGAATCAAGCAAGTCAAGTCATTGCTCAGGTCAAGCAAGTCACAAGTCAGGTAGGAAATTCTGATGGGCCAGTAAGCTAATAAATTAGCCAAAGAGACACATTCACATACCTTTCTTTTTGGTTCTATAGTAATAGATAAAGTTGGATGTTGTGTTGTTATTTTCTTACTATCGTCAACAACAACATAATCCTTGAATCAAATGTCATTATTTTTGGACTAGTCCCCTCTGTGAAAGCAACCTCGTGCACTGGCCTCTGCTGCTCTGATGCGTCCTAGTAGGTTGCCAGATTTACAGGCATTGCTGTAGAAATCACCCAATCAAGCTTCAAAAACAAAATATAATTTCTCAATATCTAGGAAAAAGCAAATATTTAAAAAAAAAGGCAAGTCCTTTTGAGTCATGTGTCTAAGACACGTCTCAAGTTATGAATACCATGTCAAAGTCAAGTTGAGTCTTTTATCACTGTAAGTCAAGCACGTCTAAAGTCCTCAAATTTGCTACTCAAGTTAAGTCAAGTCATACTGTATGACTCAGATCTTCCACTTTTGCCATACATCAGTCAGCCCTACTGGTCCATTTACGTCCCAACCCTCACCTATAATGATAAGCTCTGGGTAGTGACTGACAGAATAAGATCATGGATACAAGCAGCCAAAATTAGTTTCCTCTCTGGGGTGGCTGGGCTCAGCCTTAGAGATAGGGTAAGGAGCTTGGACATTCAGAGGGAGCTTGGAGTAGAGCCGCTGCTCCTTCGCATCTAAACCGGTCAGTTGAGTTGGTTCGGGCATCTGATCAGGATGCCTCCTGGGCTCCTCTTGGGAAAGGTTTTCCAAGCACATCCAAATGGTAGAAGGCCTCAGGGCAGACCCAGGACACACTGGAGGGATTATATATCTCGTCTGGCCTGGGAATGCCTTGGAGTCCCCCAGGAGGAGCTGGAAAGCGTTGCTGGGGAGAGGGATGTCTGGAGTGCTTTGCTCAGCCTGCTGCCCCCGCGACCTCGCCCCGGATAAGTGGATGAAGATGGATGGATGGATGGATGGATGGATGGATGGATGGATGGATGGATGGATGTTGCGTTTAGTGTTTAAATGACACCAGCAACACTACAAGTTAGATGACAAAGTAGAGGTTAACAGTCTGCTGCTTTTATCAGATTCTTGCCAGTAAATATTGAAAAAAACTAGAGCTGATATTTGTTTTTTAAAGCACAACTTTATTTCCTACTTGAAAGAATCTCCATCTACCCTGAAGTGTTTCCAAAAAGCTACAGAGATCAGATTTTTTTATGTGGGGTTGTATGAGGTACTTATAGTCAGTGTGTTCGTGGTTGACACATCCCCAGTTTAGAGGAGCAGGCAGGAGTACTGCCACGAAAAGACGTTGTCTTTTTAGTTGAGTAAAAAAATCATCTTCAATTAAAAAGTTTCTGCGATTAAGAGCAAGTTGCATATTATGTAAAAAAAGAAAGAAATTCCCTCTCTGTGTCTGCTGTTATCTCTGAGCCGCAGAGCAAATTCAACCACTCGTGTGTGCAAGAGGACATTTTCCTCCATAAGAGAAATACTGTTTTCCTGATTTCAGACAGAAATGTCAGCTCCTTACACTCTGTTTCCATTTACACTCTGACATTGCGTCCACTCTAACAGATTTCTGTGGGGAGGGGGATTTAATATTCCCTAACCAATCACTAGAGACTAACATATGCACCTGAATCTAACGTCAGTTTGAGACCACACTGATGCGTAGCCGTGCCAACATACTTGTTTTGTTGGGGGTTTTAAGTGTGAAGCAGAGCAAAGCAAAAAATAACCATGATGTTGAGAAGACGTGCCGATTTAAGAGAGGCCTCGATAACTGCGTCTGTCTTGTTTATAGCGTTTGCCAATGTTGTTATTACTCCTCATTGGCTCTGGTGCACAGCTTGACAACACTTGACAACAGCTTGACAACAGCGTTAGTACCCCCCCTGCTGCGCTCATTGCTCTTTTCTTTTTTTTGACCGGGAAACTGCTGTTTTGTGTCACGATGCCAGACGAACCTGTCAACTCGACCTCGGTGGAGTGGGCGGATACAAAGGTCTTGACCCAGGCAAGATGACTGTGACATCCTTCTAAGCCTGCTACTTATTTATTTTAAGAAAGCTCTGAGGTGCATTAAACCAAAAATGTCATCAACATTTACCACAAAATATCTAAATCACGATAATACAATAAAGGTTGGAGTTATATCAAAATGAATAAAATGCTTTAGTCTGACAGATGGCAGAAAATGACCATTATGCTTTGTTACAGATTTCGACTGATGCAGCAGTGTTACTCACTCTCAGCCTTTTATATTTATGATCACAGACAAGTTTAATAAACGGAGCTGTAACCATAAACCCCCACAGCTCTATAAGTTAACTTTTTGAGTGAAAAAATTCCATCTTCCACAAAAACATTGTGTTTCCATCTGCCTGCAGAGTTAATCATGGCACACACACACACACTCACAGAAATAGAGGTAGAGGGTTGATTGGAGACTGGTTCTATTTATGGAGCGACAATAATTATACTCTTTGCACCCCCGGGTGTTATTATATGTACAGGTGAAGGTTTCCAGCTTTGCATCAGAGGAACAGCTTCTTCTGGCTGTCTGCCCTTTAACACTCACACATGTCACACATCACTTGCACAGTGGGAGGGATTTCCCCGCACAGCTCCTCTCACCATTAGAATAGATTAATATTCATTTTCCCAATTAGGAAAACAGCAGTGGCTTTGATTGCTCTCATGGAAGATCACCCTGTCCTGATGAAATGCTCTTGTCATCTCTGATTACATCACACTGTTAAAGGGAAAGTTCACCTCTAAATCAAAAAGTGTTGGAGGTGTTGGCCGTAGTTTATGTAGTAAGGTAGTGCGACCGAACTTCACCTGCCAACTGTATCACTGTGCAGATGGAAGCTGAGCCGCCTGCCCTCAAGCGGGAAGCGGTGACGTCTAGCCGACCACAGCCAACACCCGACAACACCAGACAACCCCGCTTCTCCCCCTCAAACAAGTGTGTGTGTTGTGAGACTCTACTCACCTCTGTCTGCAGGAGACCACTGAGAAATACGGAAGTGTATTGCATTTACTTGACAAATAAAAAAAGCTCTGTTTTTCTGAGTAATATTTTCTGTTTTTCTGAGTAATATTTTCTGTTTTTCGTAGTAATTTTTTTCTGTTTCTGATTGCCCTCTCCAGGAGACGAGATACTTCAAAATTGGGTTAGGTTAGTAACAGGTTGTAACAACGTTAGCTGACAAACGTGTATGGGCATGATTTCAGTTGTCAGGTAACGTTGTTACAACCTGTTACTAACCTAACCTGTTACATTGAGCGATAGGCCTACACTAGAATGATGCAGTCGAAAACATAGCTAGATTATCATACCCTGTGTGTAACTATTTACATGCCTTACCCTTATTGATCCCGTAGTTGAAATTGTCTAGGAGCAGGAGCACGGGTGCAAAATACATCCATGAGCAGGAGTCACCATGGATGCAGGGGTCACTTGCAGGCAGAAAATATTACTCTGAAAAACAGAAAAATAAATAAATTACTCAGAAAAACAGAAAAAATTACTCAGAAAAACAGGGCTTTTTTTATTTGTCAAGTGAATGCAATACGCTTCCGTAGAGAAAGGTGTTTTAAATTCTCTCAGTACTTTTGTAGCTTCTAACTGAATCTCTGTGGTTTGGAGTTTGGGTTCTCTCCTGCGTCTTGCTTCATGTTCGCTATCCGTCGTATCAGAAGGCGTATGAAGTTTCTGCTTGAAAAGTCAACATTTCCTTATTTTGCTGCTTCACAATAAAAGTTTTACATAATAAAATAACATGGGACTGTTATTGTGAAGGATCTATAGGAAATGAAATGTGTTTATCTCTGAATTAGCGGAACTTTGTTAGCGGCTTTTCTTCAGTAAAGGCAGGTGTAATAATACAACAGGGAGGAAAGTGAAAGCAGAAACAGCCACAGTGAGATGCTGCAGACAACAGGCTCTTACTGCACCTCTGCAAACAGCTCACACCCAACAGGTAAACTTCTTTTACCTGCCCTGCTGTGTTAAAACACACACAGCAAAAATAACAGGTGACTTTGGCCATGGATCAGTTTGCAACTTGCAACTGAACATGTAGCTCATTTGGTAGGAAATGCAGAGATATATAAATCGTGTATCACCAATTAGCCTGTAACCGAGATATGAATTTTTGTCCATATCGCCCAGCCCTGAGTGCTAGATGAGCTAGCAGTAGATGTGTGCTTCTTTCTGTGCTGTGATATGGTTAGCAGGTATAGCTCAGAAGAAAGAAAATAGTTCCTTCATGAAACTGCTAACAACAAGGTCTGTGGATTATCTTAAGTAATTGGGTCATGATGTCTGGAAAGAGACATTGCTGTTGAGTTTTTCCAAATGTATTTTTGGTGCTTTTAGCACCACAAGCCGAGTGTCATCTAGTTCCATTATATTCAAGAGAAGACAGACATCTCTACGGCCGATATCTCCAACACTCTGCAACTCAAACCAAAGACTGACAAATAGCACTACAGGTCAGAGGAAAAATATGTTTTTTGATTTCAGGGTGAACTGTCCCTTTAACAGTCAGAGCTTGTCTTTGTGTGTGTGTGTGTGTGTGTGTGTGTGTGTGTGTGTGTGTGTGTGTGTACACTATGTGCAGCGGGGTCTGCATGTGTAATGTCTTAATCTGTAAGCATATGCATACCTGTTTTTTTTGCATGGGGATTGAGTGTATAGATACATGCGTATATGCTGTGTAGGGCAGATGGGAGCACAGTGCATTGTGGGATACCTGTGGAGTTAAACATTGGATGCATATTGGATTGTGGACAGAGCAGCAAGATGGGTCAGCTACCACTGACAGCACTGATCACACACACACAAACACTCTTGAGTATTACGTGCTTCTTCCTCTGATGGCTTAAATTGTCCACAATTCTATTTTTCCTTTTTCTTTTTTTAAATTTTGACCAGGATGTCTGATACTAGTGGAAAAAACACTGTGGGGAGCAGACAGCCTTCAGCTTTAAGCCCCACCAGTAACAGACAACATACAGATCATAAATATCTAGCACTGGGCTCTCCTGATGAGCTGAAACTCACCTCTGACACTCATAAAGTCCTTTATTTTGAGCACAAGAGGCTGAATTATGACGGCGGCCTTCTGTTTTTATCTGCAAGACAATCATGAGGATTGGTGGAAGGTGTCCAGAGCCAAATCACAGGGATCTGTGTAGTGACACAAAAGCTTTGATTAACTGCACTTAAGGGCAATTACCACATTTACACAACAAGCTAATCAACTGCTTTGCAAAAATGAGAACAAGAGGCCGATGGAGACAGAGAGACATTATCAGCAGAGAAAATCATAAGTCTAAGATGAACAATAAAACAAACTGTAATAATGGAAATAAAATTATGAATGAGACTTGCCATAGAAGCTACAACGAGAGCGTAACACTCTATAGAAAGTGTAGTGGAGTAGAAGTACAAAGTTGCATGAAATGGAAATACTCAAGTAAAGTACAAGTACCTTAAAATTTTACTTAAGCACAATACTTGAGTAAGGAGCAGGTGTCATGTTCACCCTCTTAGTTTGGCTTGCACTTTGGGGTTTGAGAAATGACTTTGTGGTTTTGTATCGACGACACATTTATATGCACTCAGCTGAGCTGTGATGAGCCACTACTCCGTGACTTCAACACTAATGAAGTCGAGGTTTGGGGTTTGATTCCCACTGTGACTCGCCACGCTGTGCACTCAAAATACGACAAGCACTTTGGGAAAGAGCGTGAGCGTTAAAACCCTCTTGATTAATGGAGAAACGTGACAAGGATGAGTCCCATCAGCCCATTGGTTTTCGAGAGGCAGAGCACCTGTTGTCACATCTGATCACACACCAGCCTCACTGCCTCCATCTCATTCTCGCTTCTTGTGTGTGGCGTGGCAGGAGATCGGTCAGGTGACAAGACAACCAGCTGTTTCCTCTCAGCTGCTGATTGGCTGGAGGAAAATGTGTCATTCAGACGGAAAAATAATAAAGGAAACAACATGTTGTAGCAAAGCAGAAATGTGTACATGAAGTTATGTTGTGCTGTTGTCAGGTGAAAATGTCATCGCTGCAAAATGTCAGCGCTGGAGGGAAGATATCAGATCAGTGGTTAACCAGTGGATCAACCAGGTTATTGTCTGATACTCCAGAAACCTGATTTTTTTTAAATGTCCTGCAAACAAAAAACTCTGTTGCTTTAGTCAGGGTAGAGGATTAGAGTAGTTTCCATATCTCAATCCCTTCTCCTGTTGATTAAGCAGCAACGTCCTTGGCAAGTGGGGGGACTTTTATATAACTCACCCCTGTAAATGTTATTAAGGCTTACACACAATTAAGGGCATGGCTGCTTTTAGTGACAGGCTGTCTGCTAGGCGCATCAGACAGATCCTGCCCTTGCTCCTCCCCAGCTCCATCCTCTTGTTCAAAAATGGTCACCTTGCGTCACTCCTGGCTCCAAAAATCCAAGATGGCAACAGCAAAAATCCCAAACTCCACAAACCAAGGAGGTTACAAAGAGAAGAAGTCACAGCGTCACAGTGCGTCATTTCCTTGGGCTCAACACACACGCGTAGTATCTGGTCTGTGACTGCCAAAAGGCTCAACAGCTGGCACACTATCATACAACATGGGGATTATTGATTCGTTTCACTGAGGCATCTCCAGTCAGCCTCAGGTTGGAATATATTTTATACGAAACATAAAGACGGGGTGAGAATTACAGTTCTGCAATTATTGAAAAGGTCTTTAATAGTAGACAATAAACAAATGCTTTCTCTATGAAAACATTGTATTGTATATCGGCCGCCATCCATTCGAGCATACTTAAAACTTCTGTTGGGCCGAGCACACCCAAAGAGCACCTAAGGCAGAGGTCAGCAACCCTAAATATCAAAAGAGCCATTTGTGACCAAAACATAATTAAAAAGAAATCTGCCTGGAGCTAGTTCTAAATGAGCATTCAAAAATATGTTTTAGCACAAGATGGCTAGCACAAGGGGCAGACTTTACCTTTGAAGCGTTGGCAATGAAAGCAAACAAATCTGTCAGCGCAATATTAAATTCTGTATTTCCCTTGGAGACCTCAGAATTGCATCTCTGCTTTTCGCAGATGATGTGGTTCTGTTGGATCCATCACACCGTGACCTCCAGCATGCACTGGGGCAGTTTGCGGCCGAGTGTGAAGCAGTTGGGATGAGGGTCAGCACCTCCAAGTCTGAGGCCATGGTTCTCTGTCGGAAACCGGTGGATTGCCCTCTCCAGGTTGGGGGAGAGTTACTGCCTCAAGCGAGGGAGTTCAAGTAACTTGGGTTCTTGTTCATGAGTGAGGGTAGAATGGAGCGTGAGATGGTTCGGCGGGTTGGTGCGGCTTCTGCAGTGATGCGGGCGCTGTGCTGGTCCGTCGTGGTGAAGAGGGAGCTGAGCCGGAAAGCAAAGCTTTCACTTTACTGGTCCATCTACGTCCCAACCCTCACCTATGGTCATGAACTCTGGGTAGTGACTGAAAATATGAGATCGCGGATACAAGCGGTGGAAATGAGTTTCCTCTGTGGGGTGGCTGGGCTCAGCCTTAGAGATAGGATGAGAAGCTCAGACATTCGGAGGGAGCTCAAAGTAGAGCCGCTGCTCCTTCGCATCGAAAGGGGTCAGTTGAGGTGGTTCGGGCATCTGACTAGGATGCCTCCTGGACGCCTCCCACTCGAGGTGTCCCGGGCACGTCCCACTGGTAGGAGGCCCCGGGGCAGACCCAGAACACACTGGAGGGATTACATATCTCGTCTGGCCTGGGAACGCCTTGGGGTCCCCCAGGAGGAGCTGGAAAGCATTGCAGGGGAGAGGGATGTCTGGGGTGCTTTGCTCGGCCTGCTGCCCCCGCGACCCAGCCCCGGATAAGTGGATGAAAATGGATGGATGACTTTTACTTCTATGGATTTGGAATCCATAGCCAGCCTAGCTATGGAGACTCAAGACCAGCCGCTGCTGTTAAGGTTTGGCAAAATTTAGAGGAAAAAGCGTATGATGCACTTTTTAGTTGACGAAATGTCAATTGTTTTTATTTTTTTTTAGTGCATAGGCTACACATTTTTACAATTGGAGAATGTAATCATTTCTTTAGGCCTACAACAGTGATGATTAAAAATGGAAATGTTGAAAATAAATAAATAACCGTTATTAATTTTCATGTGATATTTTTTTGTCAAGGGCACAGGGAGCCACTGGAATGGGGCTAAGGAGCCACACATGGCTCCAGAGCTGCAGGTTGCCTACCGCTGACCTAAGGGGACACCATTCTTTTATCCTAGCTCCAGTTACTTTGTGCATATATAAAACCCCGTAGCTCCAATGGGGTCCGAGAGTGTGTCCCAACCTTTCTTTTATAGCCTTGCCACAAACCAATAGATGACGTGTTGATCGCTACATCCATTATGTTTACACAGTCTATGCTGTATACCTGTAACCATGATAAAAGCCAAAGACTCTCAACAGGGATAATAGAGTTGTGGCAGCTGATTTACTGGATGAAAGAAAACATCATAAACATGCAGCGAAACTTCCTCTTATTTAAAATAATTCCAGCCAAAGACAGTCTAAAAACTGAAAATAACACAAAGAAGCCTCTAGAAATCCAATTAAATAAAATTTCCACTTTCAAACATTTGACTGTTAAATTCAGCCACATTCTTGTAAAAGCTTTGGAGAGAAAGAGAAGGAAAAATTGTGTTCAGCTCTCCGACACAAGCACACAGAAAAGAAAGTAATAAATCCAAAACAAGGTCATGGTAGAGGAGAAATCTCATTACTGACTGGTTTCATGTTTATGATGGTTTGCATAACCTGATTTCTCTGCGTAACCTGGTTTCTCAGTGCATGTGAATGCACCACAGTGCAGGAAGTGAATTATCTGAGTGTGAGTCACCAGCACTGCTCTTCAGAACGTTTCACATCCATACGGTTTATTTTTATGTGGATGAAATTTTACTGGTTCCTGTGTGTAATTTTGGTTCTAAAGATAGTGAAGAAGAAATAAAGTAACCTGGTGTTACTAGAAGGGATTCTTGAGCCTCTCTTCAACTTGCTCAACAGATGGAAGTTTAGATTTTTCTTGTCTATGTGGGCTTAAGGCAGCTCCTGACAAAACAATCCCAACTAAAGGTCCGTTTAGGTCAATCTTGCCAAACTGAGGTCAGTGAGTACAATTTCTTTTGGAAGCTCAGAATTCGACAGTCACACCCACTTCACACCATGGCTGTCTAGCAAGGTTTAAACTTATCTCTCAAGCCTTTTTTTTACATTCTTTACACAACTATTTATGTCACTTTTCATGCAAACAACCAAGTGCAACACTTTCAACATCTTCCAGGAAAGACTACAACCTTTGCATGCATCAACTCCAAGACTGTGGAGCTTTACATCCAGTACACGGGTTAAAATCCTTTGTCTGATTGTAACTGCCTAGGAGAAATTAACCAAAGAGAAAACCTGTTATTTCAAAATCTGTAGATCCACAGGAAAGAGTCGTATCGATCTCCAACAGCACTGGACACAAAGACGATGTGATGGGTAATGGGTGTGTGTTGCAGCTTGAGGTGGCCTGTCATGTTTGATTTTTGACGCCTGACAGCACCAAGCAGGGAAATGAGACTTGCTGTTCGCAGCTTCTAGGATGGCAGATCAATATCTATCACCTCTCTCTGAACACCTCTCACCAGGTGACAACTGCGCCGACTCAGCTGAGGCACAAATGATATAGTTGCTGGGGCCAGCGCCAAAATGAGCATGGATTTTTTTGGGGCTTTGTGTTATCTTGGCTAACTCAATATCATTGGGGACACACACACACGCACACACACACACACACACAGAGCAAAATCTCACACTGGATTTGCAGAAAAAGCTGCTGTCTCTCCGCTTGTCGTCTTTTGCTGCTGCAATCTGCAATCACAGTGCATTAACGGGTATTAAATGGATTTGGAGGGAGAACATGCAAGAATAGCCAATTTAAGGGTCAGGGCAGGAGACAAACAAACTACTTACTTAGTGTCAGATGTGAAAAGTGTCTCTGCTACGCAATAACCACAAGGCAGATCGGGCAGATGCCACACGTCTGTGGAGCAATATGTGTGAATTCATTATTGATTCAGTTATTTCAAATTGAGACAGCTAATGAATTTTAGCACTTAGTTTGTCATTACAAGACTCTCATGATTTTCAATTGGACTATTACATCATATATAAACATAATATATTCATGCACCAACAGTGATGTTTTGCACACATATGGTAATTGTAACTGATTAGATGATATTTCATAGTTTCTGTGGGACGTCAAATCCTCATCTCTAATGTTTTATTAATGAAGCGTCATTTGTGTGGTTGTTCACTTAAATGAAGTACACAACATACTTGAAGAACAGTGTGTATCAAAACATCTGTACATCAGCACATTATGTTGTAAAATCTACTCTTCATATACACTGTAAGGTTGATCAAGTGGTAAATTCATTGTCTGGAAAACATTAATGTCTACAGAAAATGTATTGTGCCAATCCACCAACGGACAGACAGACATTGCCACATAGAGCCTTGGTACTGGCACAGTGAGGAAAAGCTTCTGCATTGTACTGCATTACACTGAGAGGTATTTGTAATATTGATGTAATTCAGGTCGGCAAAGTATTAAAAACACCTCTCAGTGTAATGCAATGCAGTTACACAGCACTACAGACAAACTGCAGCCTCCAGAATGACCAACAAGTTAAATAAACACCTCTCTAGCATCACATTGAAGCTATGTCTAAACTCATGTCTATATCATGTTTGATGTTTTAGACACGTGTTCTCTCTCTCTTTCTCTCGGGAGCAGCGTCGTCGGGACTCTCTGCCTGCGGTGCACCAGGTGGTACGGCGGCGTTTCTCTGGGACGCTGCAACTGCCCCCTTTGTGTAGGAGACACTCCTGCCAGGAGCACCCATATGACGCCCGGCGGCCATCTGCAACATATGGGCTGCCCCTGGACCGACTGGAAGTGCTGTACAGCCGAGCACTGGCCAGTCATGATGAGAACCGGTCAGTGACACACACACTTTTATTAATTATTTAATAATTTTTTTTTTTTTTTTTCCACATATTACAGAGACTAAGCTCTCTTCCTGTTGGTTCTTATGCTTTATATCACTGGTGACTGTGTGCACCACTCCTACATTATCTGAGAGCTTTTTAAATGCCGCCTGGTGAAGTTCATGCAGCATATTTTCATCTGAAAAGAATGTTTTTTTTTGTTGTTGTTGTTGTAATTCATCATCAGGAGTTGTTGTGGTGTGTTTAGTTTTGATTTGTAGCATCTGTTGCCCTGCGTCACCAAGGCAAATGATGTGTGTCCCACTCAATGCTGATGCTTTTTCCAGGATATCTGGTTGATCACTCAGTGTGATAGAAAAAGTCCAGACGAAGTGGTTGAAAAGCCATGGAGATACAGCATTTACACTTTTTCCTGAATACAGACCCCCTCCCCCCTTCCTTCTTTCTTTCGCTCTCCCTTTCTCTCTCTAAGGTCAGCGGGCAGAGTTACCTCGGCTCATTAGCTCTGACTCCTTTTCTTGTATCTCAGTGTTTGGTGCAGTCCAGGTGAACGCTGGGGAAACAGCAGGGTTTCTGTCTGTCTGTCTGTCCAACTGAAGCTTTCTGAGTGACAGTGAAGTTAACAGCTCTGCACACACACACACACACACACACACACACACACACACACACACGAAGAAGGGCGAAATGTGTTGTGTGGTTGCAAGTGATAATGAAAGCCTTCTTCCTTTCTTACAATGCCTGGTAACTGCAGAAACAGTAAGAGGCCTGTCACTGAAAGGTCAGAGGTGTGTGTGTGTGTCTGTCTCTATCTGGACATTACTGTATCTCTATCTTCTCTGGACATAACAGTTTACAATCTTCATGCTGCAACACTTCGAGACCTCATGTATGTGTGCGCTGTCCAGATATTAATGATCGAGAGGTAAACACAACATGATTATGATGTTTGAGTGTTGCTGTCTTGTCCTGCTAATAAAGCTGAGTTTATTAGAAATAATGGCATGCAGCCAATTCTTTCAGCGAGTAATAAAAGAACTGTATGCCACCCATTAAAGTTACAATGTGTAATTTACATGGTTGTTTATTAGCAAATATCAACTATTGCTTTCATAAATATATATTTACTAAAGTGTAATGCAATTCACATACAAATGGAAGCTTTCTCATAGGCTTAGAATGATTTCTCTATATATACACAGGCAGGGCGTGGTCTGCTGGAGGCTGCCTTCTTACATCGCCATATTTGAATACAGTGGCCGAAAGAGATA
>NC_065515.1:32415483-32555533 GCF_006386435.1 Epinephelus moara
ACTGTGCTAATGTTTGCTCGTGTTACCAAAACAATTAGAGATAAAACACTCCTAACATAACACAGATAACCTATATGTCACTGGTAAGCTATAACACATTGTAGCGTCCGCCAGGACGTGTGGAAAGGATGACGCAGTTATTCGGCAAACCACCGTTTATTACTGAACAGTACAGGTTACTGTTGGCCGTAACTACGCCAAAACAACCAACAAACAAGAACTTAGCTGTAGCTCCAACTGTGCACTCCTGCTCTCTCTACCAGCTCTCTCATACACACACCAGCACACGCACTCACACAGCTCTCATCCCCGTCATACTCGCACCCCGCCCCCCTACCTATACTCATTCAATCCCAAACATGCCATTAACTCACAGAACATTGACATTATAACAGAACATTTACTGCAGGGTCGCTACAATATTGTAACATGGTTTAGATTCCTAAATAAATATTCACATCATCGCTAGATAGGCCTACTCGTGGATGATGCCATCTCTGTCTGCGCAAGGCTTTCTGTCCTACGAGGTCACCGTCACTTACCCGACAGGAGGGGTGAGCGAGTGAGTGCGAGTGAGCCCTGCAATCTAGAATTTGACCGCTGATGTCACTGTTACTCACCATTTTTACACACTGAAGCTTTAAATAAAACGTAATGTTATATTAAAACGAGCAGTACTTCATCAAAAATGGCCTAAAGTAATAAATGCTGACTACACTTTTTGTCCTACAGTTAGATTGCCATTGCTGAGCAATATTTCTGTGTTTCTACTAGTGATCGTAGTCTTTAAAATTTCAGTGGCCCTCAGAGCATGACAGAAATATTAAAATGGTCTCCATAATCAGCCCCTAATGGTTGCACCAAGTCAGTATGAGCATTCGAGAGTAGCCTTCAGTATTATATGGAACCACAGTCTAAAAACAATTAGGTTTACAAGTAAACAAACAAGTCTGCAGGCTTTCAAATAGGCTGTACAGTGGTGCCCCCAGAAGTCTTCCATTGGGGTGGCCAGATGGGCCCTCTGCAAAACTTTGAGTGGCACACCAAAACCAAAAACCATAACTGAATTTAAGAAAATGTATTATGGTGTTGTAGTACACAGGCAGAGTTGAAAACTACGTCAATATGGATCTTCATACTAATACTTTAGTGTCTTACTTTACAGTCAAATACAAATTATTTGATGTGCATAGACTACTACGGTACAGTCAACATTTTGAGTTCCACAACAATCATTTTTTTATGTGTTATCTATCTATACATGTCAGGCAATTCATTGTTCTTCAGATAGGCTGGTTGTCCTTTAAAAGATATACAACTTTAGTTTAAAGGAGTACTTACTGGGAACAAGGCTTCTTAAGTTTAAGGGAAATTTGTGGGTACCCATAGAACCTATCTTCATTCAGATACCTGGAGGTGAGAATTCCAGTGATCCCTTCTGAAAATGGCCATTCCAGTTGTTCCCTCACCAAATTTTAGCTAAAGTTTGGAGCATTATTTAGCCCCCCTGTCCTGACAAACTATGCCAACATGGTTGATACTAATTGATGCCTTAGGTTGTCTAGTTTCAAAAGATACCAGTAACTTAACCCTCGCTTAAAAAATGAGCATATCACAGCCTCTTAAAGGGACAGTTCAAGTTTTTTGAAGTGAGGCTATATGAGGTACCTTTCCTTAGTCAGTGTATTACCTACAACAGAGGGTGGTCAGCACACCCTCAGTTTGGAGAAGCAGGCAGGAGTCCAACACGGCAGCTAAGCAATGCAGTGCTATGGAGGGGGTCAGCAATTAAACATATTTAGCCACCTAAGAAAAGTCCCACTTAGAAAACATCTATGACAGACAGAAGTGTACTTGGTTGTAACCAGTGGTTATTTGAGTTACTGTTGCCTTTCTGTCATCTTGAACCAGTCTGGCCATTCTCCTCTGACCTCTGGCATCAACAAGGCATTTCGGCCAGAGGACTGCTGCTCACTGGATGTCTTCTCTTTTTACAATACGATATGATACGATATACTTTATTGTCCCATAGGGAAATTTGTCTTGGACTCATATGCACTGCATACAATGAAAACACAGATAAACAGTACAGTAAACAGCAACAAATCCCCAGTGCAATATAAATAACATCGTTTTGGGACCGTCCTCTGTAAACTCTAGAGATGGTTGTGTGTGAAAATCCCAGTAGATCAGCAGCTTCTGAAATATTAGCACCAGCAAGTTCAAAGTCACTTAAATCCCCTTTCTTCTCCATTCTGAGGCTCAGTCTTGACCATGTTTACATGCCTGGATGCATTGAGTTGCTGCCACGTGATTGGCTGATTAGCTGTTTGCTAAGGAGCAGGTGAACAGATGTACCTAATAGAGTGACCTGTAAGGGAATATATTCCTTATACTTGGAAGATTAGTGGCCTATGTTATCAAAATTGATGTGCTTTAATTTGATGTCATTTGACTAGTTTATTAATGTTTCACCACACAGAAGTGACAGACGATACAAACAGCTTGCAGGTGAAACATGTAGCCTACCTACATTTTCTGGTTGTGTTATTTTGCTGAATAGTGATGATTGGCGTTCAGAGAAACAGATGGAAGACTGTAGCGAATGAACAGAGAACAGTGAAGACTATAAAAGGAGAGAGAAGCAGAGATGAGATGAACAGAGAGTGAAGGAGGAGAGATAGAGGAGAGATAGAGTTGGTGTTGACTGAGAGGCTCACAGTCGTTTCAGCACTCCGGCTCGTGGACAGCAGCAGCAGCAGCAGCACCATGCCGCGCGCGCAGCTCTAACGGTTTGCAGCGCGCGAGGCTTCCTCCTCACACTCCTCCTCACACAGCCCGTTTATCGTCGCTTTTCTTCGACTAAAACTCGGTTTGAAGAACAAGTAAGCACGCTAAAGTAGAAAATGGAGTGTACCACGCTGAGCAGAGAGGGAGCGGGACTCGCCAAGCCGCCGAAACATCTGTGGCGGCAGCCCAGGACTCACATACGGATCAAACAGCGCTTCCACTCTGACACCGAGCGCTACCTGTGCCGCAACCGGACCCTGGAGAAGTTGAGACCCGGGCTGAAGAAACCCCGCATGTCCTGGCCCTCCCCGCTGAGACGGTAACCCCTTTCCCCTCTCAAGTGTCTGAACAAACCACACCTTAATTCGGCTTACTGAAGTTAAGTTAGCTTTTTGGAGATAAAGAAAGATGTATGAAGAAAAGTCCCAACTTCTATCGGACTAAAGTTGACCCGTCATCAACTGGAGCAATAATTGATGATTTATAGTTTGTTACTCTGCTCCCCATTTATTTATTTTTTATCATGACATGTTAATGAAGGAAAGGTGCATTAATGTGGTCATTTAGGAGGTAAAAATGTCAAACCAAGGTTATAGCAAAGTCTGATAAGACTGGCAAGATATAGTCAGGCTATTTAATAGATCTGCTCAATTACATGAGATAAACCATGGAGACTGTGATTTTGAAAGGTATTTAGGATTGATGACACCAACTCCCAGTAGCCAAAGTGTAGAAAAGATTTGGCAAAATGTTGTTATTTATATTGATTTACTTACCAGATGTGTTCAGGGTCATCAGTCTCTACTGGCTGTTTTAGTGTCAAAGCAGAAAGTCCTTCTCCTCTGTGTTGCTCTCCACCAAAACATCCTAACCCTGCTTCTGACATAAATCCATGATGAGTGTCAGGGTGTTGGCGAAGCTCTCTTTTAAAATATTAGTGAGTCATTAGAAAGGCTGTAACAATGGAGTTATGATGTGATTAGGGCTCTGAGTGCTCCCCTATGTCATTTGGTTTAGATATTGAATCAATAAATCGTCAGTCTAGTTCGGTAAATTCTTTCCTTAAATCTTAAAGCTGACAGAATTCATTATATTTGGAGAGTGTCTGTTTGCACAATAGCATTTTCACTGATGGACCTGCAAAGGTGTTTGTGTCGTTGAAAGCCATTGATTTTTATTGACTTCTTGGAGCCTGTCAACTCAGTCAGTTTGCCCGCCTTCCAATTAGCCCCTATAGCGGATATTGCAAAGCACTGAGATGGTGGTAGCAGTTGAGGAAATTGCTGAGGAATATATTAAACCTTATAGCCTGTATCCTGGGGAACACTTGTTCGCTAGGTGTGCTCGGTCAACATGGCAGAGGGCTTCGTGAGGGATCAGGTTCACATGACTTTCCATGCTGCTGCTGGCCTGTGACAGGCTGGAGGAAAACAGAGACACTGCCATGATTGGGATGTTTGATATTTGATTTTTTTGACCTCTTGCAATAAATAAAATAAATAAAATCATGCAATTACCCTTCATTGCAAGAAAGCATGCGGTTACAGAATAATTAGTTGTCATGATTATTGGAATTAATCAGACTCCCAACATGTGACAAAATAAAGAAGGCTGTAATTTTGGTACTGGCAGGTGTTTGGGATTAAAAGCCCGTGAAATAACACACTGTGATTGAGCGGATGTCTCCTGCAGAGGTTGTCTACCTGTTCCTCAGGCTGTGCTTTCTCTTGTACTCCGTGCACTTTGAGGGATGATGGAGGAGATCTGAGTGATGGTTTAGCTAACACTAAACTGCTCTGTAAACCTCATCAGTCAGGCTGACGGAGGGCTCAGACTCCCTCTGCTTCACTGTGTCATTCCTTACTCTTTGTTCCGGAGCACTGCCAGGGAAGAGATTGATGGCTGTTGCTCGGGGTTCGCCTCTTTTTGTATTATTTTTCAGCTCCTAATTTGAAATAACAGCCTTGCTTTTGGGCTAGAGAGACTTGAAAATGCGTAAAAGAGAAAGAAATAGAGGAATGCAATAAAATTATTATTATTTTTTTAAAGATATTTTTTAGGATTGATAGAATAGTGAAGTGTGAAAGGGGGAAAGAGAGAGGGAGAGACATGCAGCAAAGGGCCACAGGCTGGAGTCAAACCCGGGCCGCTGCGGCGACAGCCTTGTACATGGGGCGCCTGCTCTACCACTAAGTCACCGACGCCCCATAAAATTAATATTTTATCACAGTGACATAACTCTTGGTTAAAAATGTATTTCATCCAGTATGGGTTTGTGAAAACTCATTTTGCGGGATGTCTATGTTTCTGGGTGGAGATTTAATGCCATGGCAGCTTTCCATCTAACACTATTCTAGGTAAACACTGCCCATTCTCACATTGCATCATCATATGTGTCCTGCAGTTCAGTGTGTCAGCGGCAAACACTGACCCTCCACATTTGGCCCATGTGTGTTGTCAACAAGAAAGAAGATGAAAAGCTAAAGTGTAAAAGATAGTAAACCATCTCTGTGACTGGCTGAGTTGAACAGGCATAAAAACCGCTGTCAGTTCAGCTCTGCTCCCCAGACACAGCTTACTGTCAACAAGCAATGCTGCAGATCGTCTCACCTCAGAGGCTTTTCACACACAAGCTGAAGTGCTGTTTTTGTCCCCTGATAGTGCACTGAGAAGATAATAACCAACAAAATTGTTTCAAGGTTTTTGTTTTTTTCAGTCTTGACACCAGTGAAGCATGGACTCTGCAGTATGGTGTATATCAGTATTAGCATTTACATATCTCTTGTGCACTATTTGGTTTGTGCATTGAGATACTTAAAACGGAGCTGGAGTATGTTTACACTTGACAGAACGTGTCTAGAGCTGAACCACATGACTCATTTCAGACTGAATATCAACTTTGTTGGGCGTTGTTTGCTGTGCAGCATACAGGAGGGAACAAGGAAGGTTAACTGCTTACCAGATGTACGATTACATTTCTGACATGTCAGAAATTTTGGTTGTCCATCTTCTGGCTCTTGTTAAGTTGAAGCAAAGCCAAAGTCAGTGCCTTTTTCTTTTTTTCTCACACAATCAATCGCACAGTGAAACCGATACCCAGCTAGTATGTTGATGCTGCTAAGTTGTGTGTACGTGTGTGTGTGTGTGTGGGTGTGTGGGTGTGGGGGGGCAGCTAACGACAGCTAAAACTAAAACTGTCGTATATGCCGCCTCAACCATCAGGCTACCAGGGTGCCCCTTGTTTACACATTTGATGTAGTGTTTTTGTTGTATCCCATTCTGTTTACCATCAGATTATCCATAATACATGTTAGATGTTTTTTGGTGTGACACTCTAGGGTTTGCACAGGTAATGTCTTTGATAAGAAAGAATGACTTTAAATGTAAACCTGTCACAGTGAATCAGTTCTTAGTGTTTGACCTTTTGTGGAAGGGACAAAGGTCTGATGCATTTCCATTCCATGTTGCTGGTTGGGAACAGTTAGAATAAGATTAAATAAATGTTTTTTTCGCACACCAAGTGTCAGGTACATTTGCATTTGCTCCTCTGCAACCTCTTACCCTTAATGACTGAACGCCTGCACTGCGGTTTCATTAATGTGTACCAATAAATAGTTTACTGCTCTTTGTTGAATATCTACGAACAGGTTATGCTCGCTGCGTTTTTATTGCTTTATTTCTATGTGCATAGATTGTTTCAAGGCTGAGGTTGTTTTGCATTGATGTTACATGTGGATCTCATTGTGGAGCATAAAGATCTGAAATGTACTTTATTCATTAGCGTCATGGTCTTACCTAAAAGTGAAGTTAAGATGATTAAGATTCAATAAAAAATCAATTTAAAGAAAGTAGACATTCTAATTTGCCTGCTTTAATGCAGCCACATCAAATATATTTACGTATTAGACCTTATATACTATACTTGAAATGCATCAAAATCACAATACAGTAAAAGACTATAAAAGCACTGACAGGCAAAGTGAGAATCTGGCAATGAGATGATACAGTGTGTGTGTGGAGGTGTCTGTTTTTGTCATTGCATGTGTGAAAACAAATTATAAATACAGATACTAATGGATGGTCTGAGTTCACTCACACCAGCCTCTGTAGAAGTTGAATGGGCATAAAAGAAACACACTCGCCCAGTCAAGGCTTTCCTTCATCCTCACAGTCACCACTCTACCTCGACAATATCATGTCAGTTATTTCCAGACACTATCTAGATTCCTGCCAGTGTGAATGCCGTCTGCGCTGACTGCCCAGCATTGAATGATGACGGTGGAAATGCTAACAAGTTGAGATGGTGGTAGGAGTAAGAGCAATGAGTCAGCCAGTTTTATAGCCACCAACGACAACACTGCTTGTATCCTGCGCTGAATATATCTTCCTTTATTTGTCCCAGAATGTCTCTGATTGTGTGATCATTCCAGATGACTCAGATCAGTTTTAAATATAAAACATCCGCAATACAGGTGGGATGAAAATTTATGTAAGGACTGAAATAAATCATGAAAAGTTATGAAGCCACCTCTGCTTTATGACAGCTTTATTATGATAACTGATTATAGCCAGCATGGATGTGGAAGCGAGGATGTTTTGCCTTGCTGCCACTGAACATGTAAGCCCTATCTAATGTGTAGAAACCTTTTCAATATGTGGTAATTGTTCTGAAAATGAGCCAAAATGCTGACATTTATTTCTCAGTGAGCTCTGCAGTCTTTTAAAGAGAAGGTTTGAAACACAATTGCTTTTAAAAGGGATATTTTGTGAAATGAGGCTGTAGACTAAAGTGTGTTAAATTCAATCTTTATAGAGATGATATTGGGTGTCATAGTGCTGGGCGCTGTGACCCAAATTTTATAATGGTATATTTTAAGATTCTCGAGGTTTCATGGTATATCATGGTACTCTTTATTTTTATTTATTTATTTATTTTTGAATGCCTGGACCTTTATTTAAACAATATCACACTCGAGCTCGTGATGTTATACTCGTATATTGTCACGGCTGTGATTCGGTCATAGGCACGAGGCCGCAGGCAGTTAAATAAGCAAGGCTGATTAAGAAATGTTGAAAAATGAGGACAAAATAGATAATTTAAACATTTTATTTGTCTTCCACCAACAAAAATAGTTCCCTCAGGACTCCGCTGTCACTGTTGCTATATAACGCAAACATGGTGCACCAGGCACTTACTCTTTATACACATTTACCTGCACATTACTATTAATTGTGCAGCCGGTGAAATAAGTCTCTGGTGACTGCATGGTGGACTGTCGCTTCACAGCCACAGCCGACAAGTTTGAAAGCAGTTGACGGCCAATTTTGTCTGCCTCACAGTTGTCTCGCCACCAGACAATCAGAGATCTCCGCCTTTAGTTAAGCAAAGCATCTAAAGACTGACTTGTGAGTCTAGCCTCACAGTGTTAGCTTCGTTCTTGCTTTTCTCCAAGTCATTGAGCTCCGCTGATGAAACATTGACAAACCTGGATATGTGCTCAGATAGATTCAGCTTCTCCTCTCCCTCATCTTCCTCTGATGACCATTCATAGTTCCATTCAAAACTTATTTTAGGAAATAAATCCATATTTTTGTCCACTTCGCTTGCGATGATGGCGTCCGGTCGGTCGGGTCAATCTGCTGGAGCCACACAGGTGAGAAATGTTAACTAAGTTTTGGGAAATCATAACAAACATTAAGGGGTCATTTTTGTGACAACATACATTTTTTTTGTGACGTCTTTTAAGTGGCGAATTTGTCAAAGCTGGAAAGTGTGATTGTCCACAGTTCCATCATCACGGCCCTGTTGATGCTTCATCATCCAGTAAAGGTGTCCCCTGGATGAAACCTTTGAGCTTGGGGAAAAGGAAACAATCCTAAAACACCTCCCTACTCACCTGACCCGGCTCCAGGTGATTTTTGTGACTCCAGGTGATTTTTGTGGCTCCAGGTGATTTTTTTCCCCAAGGTCAAGCTTGGGGAAAAAAATCACCTGGAGCCAGGTCAGGTGAGTAGGGAGGTGTTTTAGGATTGTTTCCTTTTCCCCAAGCTCAAAGGTTTCATCCAGGGGACACGTCTGGATGTGGAAGCATCAACAGGGCTGTGACGATGGAGCGGTGGAAATGTATGTTGTCACAAAAACGACCCCTTAATGTTTGTTATGATTTCCCAAAACTTAGTTAACATTTCTCACCTGTGTGCTGGCTCCAGCAGATTGACCCGACCGACCAGACGCCATCATCGCAAGCAAAGTGGACACTACGCTGCGTTCACAGTGCTATGTGGAAATCGGACATATCAGCACTTAAAATGTGGCTGTTGAACTGCAAAATCTGGCATAATTTATTGCTCTTATACCGCAATTGGTGCTCAGTACTGTCTAAAACAGATTTCTAAATGGAAGTTTGTCACTGGCATCAAGTGTTACACTGCCAGTCACATGAATATGGTGTATATAAGTGTTGAGTCAGAATTGTTTTAGTTCCTACGTTCCCTGAAGGCACTGTCACTCATGATTCCAACCCCTCTCAGTTGATGCCACGCCCCCCACGCCACATCAGGGTCAAAAGTCTGAAACTGAAAAAAAAAAAAAAAGATTTGAAACTGAAAAAAAAAAAGATCTGAAAGTGAAAAAAAATTTGAAACTGAAAAAAATAGATTTGAAACTGAAAAAAAATTGAAACTGTAAAAAATAAGATCTGAATCTGAAAAGATAAAACATGCAACTGAAAAAAATAAGACCTCAAATGTTAAAATATATATGGAAGTGAAAAGTGAAAATAAATTATTCATTTTAAAAGAATTACCAAATTATATTTAATGTGAAAAAAACATTTCATACACTTATTTTTATTTTGAATACACTGTTGTATTTTTCAAAATTCAAGATCAACACATGAATTTTCAGTTTCAAATTTTATTTTTTCAAGTACAAAACTTTTGACCCTAATGTAGCTCCATACAGTTCCAGCTTTTCTGTTTTTTTCTCGGTCATATAAAACCTAATATCTTTGGGTTTTAGACTGTTAGCTTTTCACATTGGACTTTTGGGTAAGTTGTAAAAGAATGTGATTTTTCACTAACTTCTGACATTTTAGAGAACAAAGATTAATAGATGATAAAATGATGATACAGTAGCTGCAGCACACTGGGTCCCAGCAGGATTGGAGAGTGATTGTCACATAATTTCTGGAATTCAGAGATGTACGAAATGAACTGTTCCTCTGCTGTTCTCTACAATGAAATTGGGGTCTCATAACTTTGGCTTCCTGTCAATGCCAGAATGTCATTGAAGTTTGGCTAAAAACCTGGTGGAATATCAGGGCAGTGAGCACTGCTAGGGGTTTGTTTGTGCAGCGACCCCAGAGAGCGTGGTCCCTCCTTTCACTAGAAATCATGATGTCAGATTAATTCTTGCTATGCTTGCTATGTGTCTTTTTATGACTTTTATTGGATGACTATTATTTTAACTTTTTGAAAATGTCCTAAAAAGGATCAAAAGACAGATAATTTTGCAGAGTAGTAATATAACATTCACTCCTGTCTTTTTGAGTTACAGAAAAATCACAAACTTGATCTGCATCCAGTTCTGTATGTGTAACCTGGGGCACGCTGACAGACTCATAAATGTCACTGAATGAGCTGGCAGAGCCAACAGGGCAGATGTCACTACAGAGTAAATGGCCTCTCAGGCGTGTGTCGAGACTGAAGGCTGCTCTCCAGTCTGAATTACAATGAATTATCAAATAGAGATTCACAGTCTTGCTCAAGGACACTTCAACAACACATGTTGCTGGTGATGGAGACATGGGAATGAACTGGTGGCCTTTTGGCTATACAGCATGTTCTCATGTTGTAACGTCTGCAGTGTGGTCATTGTGTATTCCAAGTGGCTGTACTCCCAGGCCGCGAGTAATGAGAGAGGAAAGTGCGATCTGGCGCAATGGTCAACTTGAAACGGGAACAGCCTGCTTCGAAAGCCCTTCTTACGCCGGGATGGTGAAAAATTGCACCCGTTGCTATGGAGCCCATCTGTTTTCCAGGGCTAATCGCATAAAGGGTTCCCCACTAGGTTATCAGAGGGTGGGGGGGCGGCTATCGAGACAGAGAAACTGAATGTTATCTAACCAATCTCATGTTAACAAAACACACAAAAGCATGTTGTTCGCTAATGTAGGAGTGTTAAATGTACATCGCTGCATTAGCTGACCTGTAGATGTAGGTTGTTGTGTGGATGTTCTGAGTGACATTTAGGAAAGACCATTTAATGCCACTGGGACCAATGCAGGAAAAGGATTCTCCAGTGAAATTAAAGGCTGCCGATGGATTCTGCCTATTTAGTTCCCTTGTGTGTATAGCCCTTAGACAACTGCCATTGTGTTGTTTCTTTTATTCTTTTCATGGAAGGAGACTATGTTTTACATCATTTTTGTGGTCTAGTAGTTTTGATAATATTTTTTCTACTTGAGTCATAATTTAAGAGGTTCTTTAGTGGAAGATTCACACCTCAAAATGAAAATATTCTCACACATTGTAGCTCTTTTTGGCCCAGGATTTAAGTTCGTTTCTGGTTTCAGAGCTTCAGGAGATGATTATTTTACTGCTCGTTATGCGGCTAATCAAATCTCCCGTTCAGAAAACAGAACAGAGGGATTTTTTTAACTTAAAAATAGAGATTGCATTTTGAGCTTTGCAGCTTTTTCTCTCCACAGTTACATGTCTACCTCACTACATTCAGGCTCATGTTCTCATAACCTACTGATACATGTATCTACTAAAAGCAATGCACCAGAATTCATTTATAATCCATGTAATCAGGATGGCTGCAATCACATGACCAATGTGCAAGGAAGAAAGTAGTATACAGAGCGATAAGGAGGTGGGTCGGGGTGGTTGGTGGACAGAGGACCTTCCCCCAGGGAAATTGGTGTGAACTTTGAGGTATTTTAAGGTACGTCATCACCATGTCTCTCCGTCTAAACCTACATAATACATACATACATAACTTAACGTTAAGTACGTAATGTGACAACACCATTCGTGGGGCACTAATGAGGATATGGTGCTAGATTTGTTGTATATTTTCCTGTAGTTTCTGAAATCAGCCGGTGTTATTACAGTTTGTCACACTCTGTGCTGCCCTAATGAATGAATTTACAGCCCATAGTGCTCTCGTTGAGAGTCCAAGCAGTTAGGTGCTTCCTTTGAGAGGTCTGAAACAGAGTTGTGATTGTAAAAGGTGAAGATGAGTGTCCAGTGGTGGGCACATTGATTTATTATCATTGTGGTTTATTAAAAAGTTGACAGAAGAAACACGAAGCAGCCTGAACCCGTCCCCCACACTGTCAGCCAAGACAATCAGAGTGGTCCGTGGAGACACTGTTCAGTCTCAGAGTTTGTTTTTCATCGGGGCTGTTCGGCAGTAACAATTAGTCAGGACTCTGGAGACTGCTTTCAAACAATGACAGGTTGAAGACAGGCTGAAAAAACTGTTACGTTTCAGAAAGGGCTCATATTAGTGAATAGCTATGAAAACAGTAATTCATGGAGTTATTATGTGGTCGGTCAGAATATGTGGGTTTATGAAGGCTGCCACCATATTAAATAACAATATTCAGTGTCTTTAAAGTTGACTATTAGTTTAAAAATAATAATCAATAACCTTGATGGTTTGAGGTTTTAAATATTCATATTTGAAAGTGTCTGAGTACAGTATGTTTACACAGATGCAGTACATATACATGCACTACATATCATACCAGGACTGCTGCATTAGAAGAATAAAAAAGAAGATTTCTTCTCGTTACATGGCAATAAAAATGTTATTTACTTAAAAGGGAGCTGTTGGATTAAATTGTCTTAAGAGGTCAAGATGTAGCGCTTGTTGTATTTTGGTGATTAAAATGTAATAAGCTATTAAGTTCCTTTAAACAGACTCGTGATACATAATGAATGTAATTTATCCCCGTGAGAACAAAGCACAGCAGAGACTTTATTTCTCCACCCTTTGTGATTTGTCTTTGCTGATGACAGAGCAGTACAATTAAAATGTAAATAGGATGAGGTTTAATTATTTTTCACAGAAAAACAGCCAGATACCCAACTCCCTGAGAGGCACTTGTGAGTTGAGTTGTTTGTTTGCTGACATCTAAGAGCTGCCCGGCATAAGAGACACAGCTTAAAATCCTTAAAAACAGGACACTACCTCTTTAATAGTTTCTGTCATCTCAACATATTTGTTCTTTCAGCTATTTACTGTACTTTATTCCTCATGTCATGATGGCATTTTAGGCAAATTATGTATTCAGAGTTTGTCTCTGCTCAGCTGGCAGGATGGTGACTGTTTTTTTCAGGAGCCCATTTTGAATCAGTAGATTGCAAATAGATGAAGAGACCACCCACTGCACAGAACAATCTTTCGGAAAGAAGTGAATAAGCATATTCCCCAAAATGTTGAGCTATTTCTTTAAAAATCGCTTTTAAGTTTCATTCACTCATTATTTTCATGTGAACCCTGAATCACTGCCTTCCGTTGTTCAAGCCGCTGGTTACTGCAGAGCAAAGGCATATGTTTTAGTTTGGAAGATCAAACATTTTTCTTTGGATTTTTGTTTGTTCATAGCAAATACAATGTGACAGATGGGGATCGTGAAGCCAGTTCTTCTTCCTCTATTATTTATAGCAGATACTTGCACTGAGCCGTCTATGATTTTATTTTATGTTGAAGAATGTTCAACCTGACGTATATAATAAAATTGTTTGTTTGAAACAAGACATAAAGCTGTGATGTAAAGGCACATTTGTTGAAAAAATGTTGGTTGCCTTTCTTGCTCTCTGTGCATTTGCCTCCAGCTGGTCGTAAGACTCATGCAGAATTGACAGTGTTTACTCATTTCCCAGACAGACCAGTCGCCCATGGCAGAAACAGGTCAGGCGTTTCTTGGAAACTGCTGTTGTTGCCTGCTTGATAAACTTGTTTGTTGATTTTACTCAGGATATGATGTTTAATGGGCTCTGATGCCCTGTTATACTTTCATAGAATAAATTTGTCACTGCCTTCCTCCCTGCGAAGGAACAATAAATGACACTCTCAAGCCTCAGCACGGGTGTAAACATAGAAAATGAAGTTTCCTCACAGCTAGACATTGTAGATGTGTGTGGAAACATGACTCCTACTGTACATTATTCATCCACAGATGCTGTGTGTCGACTTTCACTCTAAAAAGCAAAGAGAGGCAACTGTATTTAAATTGGTTTTGGGAAATTTGAAAGCATACATAGTAAAGGAACCAGTTCTGCATGTTCCACAGGATTATGCTGTATGTCAAAGGATAATGCAATAGTGTACATAGCAACAACTTGTTCCCTGAAACCCTCAGTTCTGTCAGGAACACCTTAGTCAAAGAAAACTTTATTTCCATTTGCAGTATTATATTTGGCGGTATGGCTCTGTTCTGGGGCCCCTATGCCTTTCCTCAGGCCTACGAGGAAAACCTGAGGCAGAGAGAGAGCAAACCTCTCCATCCCTCCATGCGCCTATATGGAAAGCCTAAGGCAGCAGCAAAGACCCCCCGGGGAACAGAGCAGCATCAATGACAAACATTAATGACATTGATAAGTCAGACACAACATGAAAAGGAGGAGCTGGGGTGGAGGTGGGTCGCAAAGTGGCTTGCAGAGGAAGCAGCAACAGTAGGCAGGCTAGAGCAGTTTAAATAGGGCGCTCTGAATGAGATTTGCAAATTTGTTGCATAGAAAGGAATCATGTGATCTGTCAGCTGACTCCTTTCCATCCATCAGCTGCTCTATCAGTGGATTGGCTGTTTGAGATCAGCTGATGTAGCTGGGATGTGAGCTGAGCTTGACATCATGTCCTGCCTGACTTAACATAACTGTGACTTAAGCATGAGGATTCATGGGGTGTTTTCAGACCAGAGGAACTTAAAGAGGAGTTTAAAAATGTCCCCCTGCACAGAATTTTATTATGTTTGCACCGCAAAAACTAGGAACAATCATAGTTCTTAGAACACAGTTTTGAGGGACTTGCCCATATTTTAGAGTAGCTACTCTCCCAGCACAAAAGGAACCATGAATGACAAAAGTGTACAGTGATTGGTTGAATACATGAGACAATGCACCACTGGCAATTGCCATTTTTCAAAAACTGTATATTGGAGTAGTAGATTGCTGTTGTTGTATGTTGCACAGAAGTGGCGGCCGGCTTACATCACGTCAGAGTTCCTATTGTTGATGCGAATCCAAACAGAAAAAAGCTGTTGAAGGTACGCTGTTCTCGGGGCAGTGCCTCAGTGGGCAGTTCTTCTCAGAGTCACAGAACTGTTTGGTCTGAAAAAGCCTAATATCTCAACTCGAGGTTCCACTTACTATCCTTGTTTTTTTGCTAACTTACAGCACACATCCAAAATAGGCCCCCTCTCAAATTGTGTTAAAATAATGTTTCCCCTTTGATGGGACAGTTTGCCGGGATCCGACTACACAGTATCAGCTCGATAATGGCCTGACCTGTCTGACATGGGCTCATTTTATTCCTTGTAGTGTGTCAGATTGGAAGACAACATGCATGTATAAATCAAATAATATTAGTCGAGACCCCTCACTTGACCGATATAGCTTCAAGTAGAGTCAAGTCTTTTTTGTGTGTGTGTGATAGAAAGGCTTTTGCCCTATCAGGCTCCGAATTAATGTTATCTTCTGGCGTCTGCTTAGACGTGGTGAATTTAAAGCCCACAGCAACTCTGTATGATACGGTCTCTGGCTTTTCTTTGATAAATGTTTGAAAAAATGGCGTTGCACATTTCTGATCTGTCGTTAGCGCAGTTAGCTTGTTTACTACTATATTATGAGTGTTACTGCCACACTGAATGTCTTGCTGAACCCTGTTAAAACTCTCAAACTCCACATGAAAAAAAAAAGGAATAGTTAAATATTCATATTGAACAGCCAAATCTGATTCGACTGGCATCATTTGGAGTTGGGTACAGCCCTAAAAATTGCTACTTACAGGACAGGCTTACAGTGGATTTTTTTCCAGTCAGCTTGCGACAATTAATTATGAATGCCATGAATGCCAAATAAACAGGAAATTAAAAAATAAATGACTCCGCAGACACTATCTGCAATGTGAAGAATGTCTTTTATTATCTCTCCAGTGGCATCCCACTCACAAGAGAGCAAGTGAATTATATCCAAATGGCACAAGCAGGCGGTTCGATCGTAGCATCAGGCAGCACTGTTGCCTCTCAGCAAGAAGGTCACTGTGGAGACTGCACGCTCTCCCTGTCCATTTCATATTGAAAGACACATATGTTGGGTTTTAGGAAAATTTCCGTCTTTGCCTTCAAACTGGAGCTGGTCACAGCTTTGTACTGTGGCATTCACTGCCTCTAAATCATGAGGATTTGACTTATTAAACCTAGCCTGTAGTTGAGGAATTAGTGAGTCCTTAGAAATGGAAATGGCTTCCTGTTTGTGTAATGGACACAAGGTGATCTGAGAAGGGGGAAAGCCTCTAATCTCAACTGAACTCATTGTTATTATTTGAAAAAATCCAAAGGCTGTTTTTCCTCTATCTGCAGCAGTGTGGGTTGTCGGGTGACGTGCCATCTATTTCTGAGTAGCAAGCAATCACAGCAGCAAATAGGGTTTCTGATCCATCTGCCAACAACAATGCAATAGCTTGATGATGGAGCACTACAGGAGATAAACAAAGCACTTCTTACCCATGTGTATTCAATGCCCGCTGATTCAGTCAATGTACAACAGATCAGAGAAGTGAATGTAGTTTCTCTCGATAAACCTTGACCAAGACTAAATACCAAACGATACTCAGAGAATAGAATAGAGATTTGCATCCCTGTCCTTGCACTGACCTCACTCTTATCAGAGGCAACTATAGAGAGCTCTTAGATGGCACATGCCTGTGCCAAAACCCAGCGAATATCAAACTCATCACAACCAGCAAAATTCAGGATAAAACAGATTTTATTATCATGCAACGATGGCCTCACAATTGTATACAGTAGGTAACAATAAAGACAACCATAAAATATACTTTAAAAATCATTTATAGAGCTCCAACTTCTCTGACAGCAGACAGTATGACTCTGGCCCTAGAAGTTAAATAAATAGATAAATAAGGTTATAAAACAAAAGCACAATGCAGTACATATGGTACACTTAAAAACAGTAACTAAGTAAAATTTATATAGTGCTTTTGGCAGACATAGGTCACAACTGCTTCACAAGGGCAAGATACAACAAGACAGAAATCATAAAAACAAAGTGGCTACGTGAGCCATGTAGTGAAAAGTGCATAAACACACAAGAAAAAAAGAGAAATTTGAAATACACAACATCAATACATAAAATTTTAAAAGTAAAGCTCTAGTACATAGTTACCCAAACACCTGTCTAAACAGGTGTGTCTTCAGCTGGCTTTTGAAAGATACCACAGAGTCAGCAGATCGTAAGAGAGCAGGCAGAGCTACGGCTGCAAAAGTATATGATCAAAGAGCGAGCTGAAAGAAAACAGGACTTTGTAAAACATGTATTGGTTACAATGCAGACTGGAGATCCTTGCAAGTCAAACCGATTGAACCTGTTTTGAAATGGGCCTGTGGAAAACCTAAATGAACCAAAAATAGACCCAAACAGAAGCAGAAAACTAACACTGATGACACTATAATGTGCCACTAATAACAAGCAGCCATGCTTAAAATGAATAGCAGTACCTCTCATTTTTTTCTGCACATTTCTCACTTTCTCACCTCAAAAACATTTTTCTCGCAATAATTACATTATTAAGCATCATGTGATCAAAGTTTTGTTTCAGAGCTGCTGCAACAAAATGAGATCTTACTCAACCTGATTAGACTGAATACAATTTGGACACTGCCCAACCTGGGTGCTATATTGGGTCTTGATTACTGAGCGGACTTGGGAAGGCTTCTGGTTCGTATCTATAGCACTATAATCTGACTTATGGTCATGTGCAAAAGGTGATAAAGTTTACCCAACCAACATAACATTTTCATAAAATATCATGGCACAAAAACCCCTGCAAACTTGACAATTCTTTTAACTGATATCAGAAAGATATTTTACTCAAGACATAACAGGTAGCAGTTATGGACGACTGCAAACTCTGCATTTGCTTTGATTTGGGCAGTGCATATCTTAATAATGATAAAACATTTTCTGGGTGCCCAGTCTGCAGTACAGAAAGAAAACTACACACACAAAAAGAAAAGACTTACAATGTTCTGTACACTGACAGCAACATCTGGTGCTATGAGCCACATCAGCAGTTTCTTTTAACGCAGCGATTTTGGTGATATTTGCCACCTCACCTGCTGATTGCTTGTTGGCAACAGCGTCTTCACCTTCACCCCTCCCTGTGCCCACCTCACACAGAAACAATAAATCTGCACCGTCTGTAATTGCTTTAGCTTGACTGGTAATATGAGAAGCTAGGACAACAGATCCATTCCAGGAGCAAACAGGAGGCGGTAGGCATAATGACTCTGATTCATCACATCGTTGCAGATCTGTTGGTGTGTTGAGTTGAGGGGTATCTGTGCCGATTACTCAGACACAAGCAGAGAATGGGATTCATTTTCCTGTTTGAGCAGGAGGGCCTGGCCATCTTGCAGGGAAACGGTCGTCTCCCTGTTGCTGTTACAGCATGTTAATCATCATCATCGTATCGTTGCCAAATTAACTGTGATACATCAGTTTAATTGTCAGAAACAAAAGAGATCATGGTGGAGACAATAAATAGCCCCCATTTCATGACTTGTTGTCCTGTAAAAACATTTTTGATAGGAATTTAGAAAATTAACCCAAAATAGCGAGGTTTTGTTAATTTTTTCACAGACTGACTTTGTGTTGTAGTTTGCGTTAACGCTATACTAAAGACTCTATACAGTTTAGAGGCATGAAATATTTAAAATAGTTACTTTGTCAGTAAAAAAGTACTTGTTACATTTGTACTTGTTAGTCCATTGTGAATAAATTACTACTGCAAAATCTAAAAGACAAACACAAAATCTTATTTGAGGTTTAGTTCTCCTTAAATATAAGTAGAATGGGGCTTAAACTATTTATCTTGTGGCCATTGTACAACATGTTGAAACATAATATGGCAGTCCAGTGCCATTTTACACCAGTGACTCACAATGTTGCTGAAAGCCTAAGCTATAATGAATTTATTTTAAAATGCTTAATATAGCACAACTAAGGGCCATGCTACAGTTCATATGTGTAATTTGTTACATACATGTGTGTGTTCACAGATTCACTTCACAGCAGGTCTGAGATGTGTGCTTTGTGCTAACCGCCATCACACTGACACCCTTTGCCTCAAGAGACTGTTATAATGGGATTAAAGTAATAATTTGTGTTTTCATTTATTCCTAACAGAATTAAAGCTGCATTAGGTAAGATTTGTATGTTAAAATACACCCGCCCAACCAGCCCAAATCACAAACTGGTACTTTAAAGAGAAAAGAGGTTCATGTCCCCCAGCTGAGATGCTGTTGATCAGATGTAATGAAATTCTTGTCTGACATATGGAGACCACTGGGAAATCTCCTACACACACAGAAAGAGACTTTGAAACTTAAGAGCAAAATTCAGATTCAGATTTAACTAACTGAATTCGATTTTGAGAACAAACAGCATACTCAGCTGCAGGCATGATGTATGGCGTAAATTACTGCAACCTGTCCCCTTATCAGCGAATCAGAGAGAGCTAGAGTCACCAGACGACTGAGCTCGTTGCAGTTTTTTATCTCCACCACCGCCCTTGCTTGCCGCTGCAACAGAGAAATGTAGGCCTTTAATCAGATAAGTCTGTATGATTTCTGGGTAAAGTGTTTTTCAGACTTGAAAAATAACAGCCAGTGTACCACAGACCACATTTATCTTGTTAGCTGAAAATAAGGCTTTTCAGGAGATACCTTGTTACTTGTTATGATTTACATCAGGCTTTCGGACCCACCTTATCTAATCTGTCTCTTGCACTGGTAAGCTTTTTATGTTGTGTATGCTAGCAACACGTGACTTCAAGTTTTTTAAATTCCCTTTACCACATATGAATGTTCAGGCTACGGAAATTTTAAAACAAAGTTTTGCTTTCATTGTGCATGTACTGTTAGTCATGCACACCATGAGCTGATTATTATCAACTCGCTTTTGTTACCGGAAAACCACATCTTTTTTGTTCTGGGGCTCTTTGTGTGATGATGCTGAGCAGTAATTAAACACTGTGACTGATACATACATACTGTCATGCAGAAGTTTGATGGGATCAGTAGACGTCTTCTGTTGTCTTCTGTGATTATTAGTTGTGTATCAGTGTCGACATATGTGTTTCTTTTCTAGCTGTATGCTTTGTCACCATCAATTTTCTGCCCCCACTCAAACGATAGGGGTAATAATGATATTGATATTCCACACCAATCACAGACAGACTTTACAACCATTTTGAATATTTAATTTCAGACAAACATTTCAGACTAGATTTCTGATGATCCCACAGGTGACATCGTCCTTACTATCCTGTGTCCTTAAACCCAAAAGCAGCTGAACTTGAGAATCAGAGTCACTGGTTTTTAAACAAACAGCATAAACATTTCAAGAGAGATCAGGTAGCTAATGGTGCACAGGACTCAATTTTCTAACTCCCCAGAGGATGGCTGTTTGTGTCTCATGAATTAAGTATCTCACTTTTCTTTTCTCTTAATTACACTTTCAGGTTTTCAGATGCCAAACCATGCACATATACACACTTAACTGTAATCCCCATGACAGACCAACACTCTCAGACATCAGGTGGACCTAATGGACACCAAATTACACTACACAAAGCAACATTTTTAAACACTGATTCAGCAAGGAGACCTACACTTCAAGGAATCCCTGTTTTTTAGTGAGTTCCACATCTTCAAATCACAAGGTATGAAAAACACTGGACATGTTCCATTTGGCCATGTCAGCATGCAGCATGCTAAGTAGTGGCAAAGGCGTGGAAAACTGCTCAACTGGAGTGGCAACAGCTGGTGTGTCGAATCCATGGCTGAATGTCTCTCACGTGATGAGCAAACAGTGGCAGGTGGTGTGGCAGAAGCTGTGGTTATGCTCCTTGTTTAAAAAGAAGAGTGCTTGTAAATGTGAAATATCAGGTAGGGCATCAGCTGCAGTAACATGGATTTTTTATTGAATAGTCGTTAATTGCACGGAGGCCATCAGCTCCTGGAGGTGTTTTCAGTAACTGTAAAATGTTGCTGTTTATCAGTTGTATCATCTGTATTTTCTAAACTAAGGCATGGTTGTAAGGGGATAGGAACATTTAAGACCTGACAGTTGTCACAAATTAGTAAACTTTCAGATATGGAAACACTTCACTTCCCTGGACAGTATTACATATGCTGTATCTATATGATGTTTATGATAAACAGGTCAGGTTAGAATTAATTGGCAACTATGTAGTGATGAGCAAAAACTATGACAGGTGAAATGTGTCCATTTGGCTGGATTTTTAACATAAAACTTTCAAACATATTGCAATTCAAGAATGAAAATAATATTTATGTATTGTGCATTACAGTCGTGATTCATTCAAAGAATGAACTAGACTAATAAACAATATGTAGTGTTTATTGTTTTATAGATGACAGAATTAGTGGTCTGCAACTCAGCACCTGTGATGACGCAAAATGATCATGATTAGTATGTGTCTGAAATCTCTATTTACACTGACAAAGCTATTTAGTTTCTATCAGCAATCTGAGCCACATGGATTTGTTGTTGCGTGAGTTTGGTTTACATTTTTATTTACTGTAATTGGTAGCTAATGTAATTGTTCTTAACACTATGGCGTCTGGAAGTTGTTATTTTTGTTTTGAGTTATTTGTGATGTTTTGCACAATGTGTATAGGCTACTGAATAGGGGTGTGCTGTATCATATTGTTTACGATAATACCAGTTTAATTTTTAATATGATATGAAAAAATCATGTCAGGATACTAGACTACGACTTCATAATGACGTCATACTGTTACACATGGCAACAACAAGCATGTCTGAAAGCTAAATTAATACAGACTCTAGTGTGGAATAAAGTCTGGCTTCGTTAGGCCTGGGTGTCCTGAATGTTTTATGAACAGTCCTGCACTTTTTCAGACTCTTTTAGTGACCTACTGCTCAGAGGGAACTCATTCAGCTGCTCCTCTGGCAGCAGCACAGCATCTCTCCCTCTCCTCTCTTGCCGTGCACACAGGGGAGTCGGTGTCGTCAAGTGATTTTGACATAAACCTTTGGTAATGTAAACTTACGTACTGCTTGTGGCTTGACAAAAAACTGCATATATATGAATGTGCAATAGTTATGGTATCATAACAGTCTGTCACATGTTCCAGCGTGATGATTAGAGGAGAAATGGCAGAGCATAAAGGTCCAGGTGGAAAAAATCACAACTCAATTATGTAGGGTTTGTTAAGAGAAGGAAATCACCTGTTGATTTATATATATAGATCCCAGAGTACAGTTTTTTGTAATTGGGAACTGTTTAAATGTGTAATTTGTGGTAGATTTTATTTTGTTGAACTATTAATATTGTATACAGAATCTAAATCTCCCTCGGAGTTAATGTTGTTGTTCACAAACTAAAGAAATTATTACTTCATTATAAATTCATTTTTGTTTAGTTTTTACTGAATAATTGAAGGTAAACTTTTAGGTTGACATGTAAAACGATATCAATTATTTTGTTGCAATCCTATGTTCTTAAATGAATGATAAAAAATGTTATTACAAGTTTTTCATATCATCAAGAATATCGTTATCGCAAAAATACCCTGAAATATTGTGATATTTGTTTAAAGCCCTATCGCCCAGCCCTACTACTGAATATACTGCATGTATTCTAAATATTATTTAGGCCACACCAATCTCTCAGCACAGGCAAAATCACAATGTTTGTTTACATTAACCTCCAGGTAGAAAACCCCAGTGTCATGAACATAAATGATAACGGTGCGGCGCTAACGCTGCCTTAGTTGGTGTGTTTTTGGCCACCTACAAAAGGCCCACCTAAAAAAAACAGTATTAGTTTTAGTGTGCGCTATAAAATCTCCATTTTACTTTGCAAGCACAGAAGTTCCTGGTCTACCGCTGCCTTGTTTCATTAGTGTGTAAGATAAAGTGGTGAAAATGTTTTAAATATAGCATACACTTAAACTGATTTTTTTTTTTTTGGTGGCTAAAGTACATTTCGTTGCGGCCCCTGTCCACAGCACTACATTGATTATCCTTTGTGCAGGTAGATGTGGTTTATGAAAGATGCTGGCAAAGCAGCACAACACATAAAATAAGCACAGCAGAAAGGTCAGATAGGTCAGACCACCGCTTTAACTATATTTCTGTAAACATTACAGTTACAGCAGAAAATGACAACAGAAATAAACAAGTTTGCCAATTCCACATGCCTCTGCAGCTGAAATCAATTGCCAGTTGTATGGCAGTGTATGTAATTGTCTGGCATTTTGTGTTGTTGAGACAAGCCAGCAGGTGCCATTTTATATGATAAGTTTAGAAGGAAAACTGGCACACACAGACTCATCGCTGGGTGGGTTTTACATATCAGAAAGGAATGTTTGATTATCTCCACCCATCACAGGGTGACGAGGGTGGGGATGCAGAGCTCTGTCTGTGTCTCTCAGTTGTTATAAATCAGCCCTGCCTAGTAAATCATTATTCAGCAGAGGTGTTATCTGGTTTTCAGCATTCAGGACAGACAAAGATCTGCATTATGGCCCTGAACCCTCTCAACTTCACCTGTCTACTCAATATAAATTAATGAGTGCTAAAGGGTTTGAAATGGTAATATCAGGACAGAGATATTTTTTTTGCAGCAGAATCCATTTTTTTAATCAAAAAATTCAAGCTCATATGTATGTCATTTATAATTTAATACATCTTGAGTGCCTGCAGGGTTGTTGGATTAGATTTGCTGAAAAGCAGCTGAGTCAATGCTCCCTTATATTTTTGTGAACATGCAACACTCTCTTATATCTAAACGACAGAAAAGGTCGATTTCCACTGACTTCCAAAACGATATATATGACCGTCCTAACCAATGCAGTTTTACACGCACAGATGTTTGCTGGTACACTAAACTAAAATGCTAAAATTTGTGGTTAGGTTTAGGCAACAAAACTAGAACACATCAACATAACATGATGTATGACACATGACAGATGTCACATAAGTCACAGTATGCTACACACATGGTTGGGGAGTAATGGAATACAAGGAACTAAGTTATGTATTTAGAATACAAGATATGAGTACCTCTGTGCCATTACAGTTCTAGTTTAAATTGGTGGCATTTTGAGTACAGTTACTGTCTTTAAAAATAAATTACTTGGAGGGATTATTTATGTTGTTGTTTTATTTTCTCCAACACCATGCCCTAACTAAACGTGATGTGAGCGAGTGTCAGTTTGATTTTATTGTTTTTTATTGAAATGTCCTATCTGGCTATGAGTGTGCTGCCATTTTGAGCTGAATTTCTGTCAGTTGCCCTGTTTGTTCGTGTTGCTAGCTTTGAAAGCTCTGCAATGGCCGAGGAACAGTGGATCTGTGAAGCTGAAATGACATATTATCAATACGACACCTCCTCATTTAACTGTAAAAACATACATAAGGTGGCATTTGGCCGGAGGAAGATGTGTGTGTTCTTTTTAAAAAGTATAAACATAGAAAGATAGACAGTTCTCGTCCTTTTTTAAGTGGTCACATCTCCACTGGATCACTCAGATGATTGGTAGCCTATATGGTTTGTTTACATGTTGTTTACATGAAATTCATATGAGGCACACATTTACCATGAACAGATTTTTTGGCATGACAACATAAGATCCAGAAAAATGAGCTCAGCAAGATGATCTTGGAGTATTCTAAAAGAAATCTAAAGGACTAAGAATAACTTTCTTAGTTTGAGTAATCTAATGCAATATGCTACAATTGACATTTTAGGGCATGTATTCAGTAATCTGTGGTGGAATACATTTTAAAAGTAATCCTCCCAAAACTGACTACTGCTTAGAGAAGCTACCGTTGACTTCCTGGTATGCTCTCCTGGGTGAAAGTCCTGTGGTAGTCTAACCCATCTATCACCCCTCCCGCTCGCCCTATATGAACTTCTTCGATTTTTAACATTAAACAGACTGTGTTGTTTTATAAGCTGTGTCACCTTACTTCCTCCTCTCTCCCATGAAAAAGTAATAATATAGTAATACAGTGCGCGGCAGTGGTGGCACAGTAGTACGGATGTTTTACGGTAGAGAAAATGTAGTGCCAAAGAAAAGGGCTGTCTGACAGTGAGGTAAAGCGGTTGAAAAAAATCCCCAATAAAGCATCCACTTAGACAGATGTTAATGGGTGGGACTCCTGCCTGATATTCCAAACTGGGGGCACTCCAGGCATCATCTACTGAAGGTAATACATTGATGATATACAAGTATCTCATATGACCAGGGGCGGAAATCCTGGGGGGGACAGGGGGGACATGACTCTCCCTTCAGTAAAGCTGTACCCCCCTAGAATCATTTGAGACACAATTAATAATTTTTGAACAATGCAGTAGTATTTATTGAAAGCACAATGTAAGCGGTGCTCATTATAATCGCGCAATAATGTGCTATTTAAATCTTAAAAGATTTAGTCCCCCCCTCCCTTTCCTAGTAGTGGTATATCCCACACTCTTTCCAACGGGTGGGGCTGCTTGGCAGCAGCAGCAGCGTGTGGCTGGAACCGCTGCCCACATCGCGCATCGCAGGGTAAGATGTTCACTCACACAGACACAGTTTAACTTTCACAAGTTACAACACATCCCATTTACTGTTACAACAAGCCCCAGGCCCAGGCTGATAATATAAACTGTCTGNGTACCTGTCTGTAGGCTCTCCTCCTGTCAATGAGACAAACATCAAAGACGTGCAGACGAGGAGCGGTCATTACGCGCGACTATTACGCACGGTTGTGAGGTGCGCAGCAGCAGATCTCACAGCACACTGTTTATAAACCAGTTTACCAGTTTAATTGCAGGAAATGTTTAGTTTTAGTTTTAGTTTTAGTTCAGTTAGTATAGACATTCACTCTGCCTGTTGGAGAGATAGAGGGAAGATTAAAGCGTCAAATTGCGGTTAAAGATGCTGTATAAAAGACAGGCTACAACTTTTTTTCCTTGTCCCCCCCTGGAATTATTTTCTAAAATTTTACTGTTTATTGTCCCCCCCAACTATGAAATGGGATTTTCGCCCCTGCATATGACCCCATTTAAAAAATCCCACACTAACCCTAAAATTAAAACACTCCACTGAAAATGACTATTTCCCTCTCAGATGAAAACTTTGCGTCAGTTGGAAGGTGAGATGAAAAAGTCTTTCTACCAGTACAACACCAACTCATTTTATATCAATTAACAAATAAGATTAATATAAAAACCTTAACAAGATTAATATAGAAACCTTTTCCTGTTAATATTACAGATGTCAAGTGAAGACAAATTGTACAAGCCTCCAAATGTCATGGTATTTCTTTACTTTCAGAGGAGAGAAATTGCCGATGGAATAAAAATTGTTCCCCCAAATGGCTGGGAACCCCTTAATGTTCTGACCTTTTGCTGACAGTAAGCCTTCCAGTCTCACCCAGGGTCTTCAACCAGAATGGGGAAATAAAAGTGTGACCTTCTGGTAGAAACTATCAATGTGCCACCACCCTTGGGACTGTCAAAAGGTTTGCTCATTCATGAGTTCCCCTTATTTTTGGATTAGCTCTTCCTCCCTGTAGTGTCTTGTGAATGGAAGTTTAACCTTTAGTGCAGTTTATTTGCTGTTAATCATACTACAAAGGGCATATCATACTGTTCACTAAAGAGAGTGTTGGTACTGAAAATACCATAAATGGTGAAATTTGATGGATGAAAAACATCTTTTATGACTAAGACAATGAGATAGATAAACAAGATACCGGCACAGCACCCTCAAAGGATGCCACTTCAGTAATTTATCCAGCTGTATGTTTTGATTTACTTTGCTGTTGGATACCAACAACTCCAATGACATAATTTGGACTACATACCTTGTTTTGTTTTTCACTTACTCCACATACCTTCCCTGTCTTCACAACTATTTCAACATAGGGATTGGAGAAGCCTAAATAAGCTCTAGTTTTGAGAAAAAAACAGGTATTTTATCCATCTACTGTACATTCGTACACAAGATATCTCCCATGATGCAATCCCTTGAAACTTTCCTAGATAACTCGGAGTTGGACCACCTGTCAGGCTGTTCTCAGTGCTGCTGGCGAGCGAGCGCGAAGTGTAAATGAAGTGCAGTGTAATGGGATGGTAACAGAAGCCGATTGGACATGTGTAAATGAACACTCCTCAGCTTTAGTAACACATTTCAGTGCTACTTTCCTCACTATTCGGCGGTGAAACATTCCACCTCTCAGCAGTAAAGAACATATGCAGTTTCTAAATAAAGCTAATGCCCCAAAGTGTTCTCAATTCTGACAGAACAACAGCAAATCTAACATGTTCACTCCTCTGAACGGAAGTTGGAAGAAATAATGACTAAAAGTGGCTTTTTTTAAAGCCCAATATTTAATGGTTAACATCTGATGTGGTTATGAGGTGCAGGACAATTCATTCATTCTCTTTTTTTGTTACAGTTAATGTAGTCTGACTCACAGGATGTAGATTGTGTCTATAAATCTGCAATTGGCCGGCTATTTAAGTCAGCATTCGCCCCCCGCTGCTGTCTGCGTGCTATGGTTTACTGCTAAGGTCTACAATGAATAAAACAGCTTGTAAATGCACCTCGGAAAAGCCCAAACTCCAGCTCGCAGGACTCTCATAGCTGATGTTAATCCTTTGCAGCGGCATGCGCCAGTGACATTGACTTCACTAATGTACTG
This sequence comes from Epinephelus moara, assembly GCF_006386435.1. Lineage (NCBI taxonomy): Eukaryota > Metazoa > Chordata > Actinopteri > Perciformes > Serranidae > Epinephelus > Epinephelus moara. The sequence goes on from NC_065515.1 coordinate 32,443,279, forward strand.
ATCAGTTCCACTTCAAGAGCTTCTGTGATAGGGTCCTAATAATGTTCTGCCAGAGCCACATACAGCTAACAAATCTATCACTAAAGGTTGAATCACACAGTCCCCTTGCATCCGTTCCTTTTTTTCCCAGTGTTTTCTTTTACAGAGAATTAGCCATTTTCATGCCAAGGCTCGCCTCCCCATATGCAAAAGTTCCACCAAAACAAGTTTACCCCAACACTATTTTGCAAGGGCACTGTCGCTGCCCTCTGGTCTTAGCATAGCCCAAGAAAATTGTGATTGGTTAAAAGAAATACAAACAAGCGAGAGCATTTTTTTTCCTCTATAGCAGAATGTGCCTTCAGACCTTTCTCTAGCGCTGACACAGTGCTGTGGAGCTAGGTCTGGCTGAGCGAGACTACAGTACATGTATGTTATTGTTTTATTATTGTGATTGAAGGCTACATTTTCACAAGGATTTTTACCCTTATTAAAAAGGGTCTTTAACTTTAAAGTATGCACACAATCAAGGCCTAAAAAAATCTGCTAGTTTTACCGATTACAGCCATTGTTTCATTGTTTTCTCTGCGTCTGATAAATTTAGGTATTATAGTAAAAGACGTGAATAATCAATGAGACAAATTAATTATACTGTAAATATATCCATATGGAAATCCCTCTGTAGGTAGATACATCTCAGAAATGGACAGAAAGATATTAAAGTCTGCCTGCTGTTGTGCCACTGGATCTGTCCCCGTGCCAAACTGAGGGATGAGGCAATCAGAGCTTTGCGAGCATTATCGATGAAGAGGTTTTCAGTGCAGGCCGTCCTTGTTCTTTTGGAGCCTTGCCTTTCTTTTCTCACCAGGTGATGTGTTATGTGAAGCGCCTTGCTGCTGGTCAGCTGAGTGGAGCTGTAAAGCTGCCTGAGGGCTTTGGAGATGCTGGTAGTGGGAAGTCAATCTCCTATCAGTGTTTCACAGATGGACATCTTTACTGCCGGGAAAAACAGAGGAGCATCAATGTGAATTTGTGAAAGGTCGGTAAGAAAAAGATAAGAGGAAAGACACCAACTGATTTTCTTACCAAGGCAAGAGAACATCACATTTACAAGTCGTGTAGCTTTGCAGAAAAAAACATGATTTACACTCTTAGCATTGCCTTTGTAGAGCAGAGCTGCTGAGAGGCTGACAGACCATTAGGACAGGGGGTGTTAACATCGGTGTCATTTCTTCATTTCTTGCGATAATATTCAGAATTTGACTGAAGTATTTTAACTTTTATAACACCTCTTTAACAAGGCAGGCTGACAAAGATCATGGTCTTATTGACAAGAACAGAAGTGTATTGTAGTGTTTGATTTAGGACATGACAAAATTAAGTTGTATATTCAGTTGTTGATTTGTTAAAACTGCCCCTGCCCCCAATTTCCAAACAACTCAGTGCTTGCAGACCAAACTGAGTCCCATATGGGCTGCTTTACCTGTTTGTTGTGTTTGCTCTTACCTTTTTTTTCAGCAGCAGATTGAACCATAAAATACTTTTCCATCTAAAAGTTCCCTCCGCTGTTTACTTACATTTGTTGTTATTTTTTTTTACTACAAACCCTTTACCAGGGGGTTCCTCAAGGAATCCTCTTGGGTCTTCTTATAATTAAAATCTGCCACACTCCTTAAACCTTTTTGATTTACAGATATTGATATAATCATTGACATGACGATGACATTAACAATATCAACATTTAAGTTCACCTTAAGATGATCCAGTGGAACTTTTTTTTATCACCTGGTCAATTACCTTCAGATCTGCAGTGTGTAACTATGGCTAAAGCCCCAGGTGCGTGCAAGGTCACCAGGCGGAGATGGGGCCTCAGCAGATGTCCTGTTTGAATAACAACATACTGTTTGCCATTGAGGAGCTCCCGGTTGCCTAGGAGATGCAACAGACCCTGACAGACAGTTGGATCTGATGCTGTGTGATGAAAGATGTGATGGTTGAGTCTTTTTCTTGCTGACAGTCTGGGCCGAGCTTTCATCTTCAGGGCCTTACTCAAAAGTTAAGGGCAGATAAACCAGTAGAAGAGAAGACGGCGGTAATAATAGACAATAGTTAGGTAAAGTATGTAAGAGAAAAGTGTAATGTAGTTTAGTATGGTAGTGTAATGCATCATATTAATTATGGACATGTAAAATGGTCAGATGTATTTTATTTAAATTGTTTGCTCAGTTCATGACTTTCATGTGTTTGTTGAACCTTGTGTCAGGATGTAAGATGACAACTGCTTGATCTTAGACAACAAGGATTTTATGAAGCATTTTATGAGATATATCGACATCCCTCATATGTGATGGATGCATGTCATGTTGTTGGCTATGGTGAGATGTGAAGTGCTGTACCTCAGGCATAAAGGTCAGATGAGTCACACATGGTTGATAGAAGTGACGGAGAAGGTGAACTTACCTGGTAATGCTTATGATATCCATGGGCAAGACTTGAGGAAAAATATTACCATAGTTTTTCCGCGCAGCTGCAAAACCTTGTTTGATAAATGTGTGAAGGAAGTGATAAATTCATATACTGCATGAATTTGAAATAGAGGAAAGTGGCTGGATGATCTACAGGCAGCAGGTATTGTCAAAAAATTTAATCTTGTTGCATGTGATCCATACAAAATGAAAAAAAGTGATTTTCCCACGACTTGATGGATTTGCCCAGTGTGGACAAGATTGTTGTTACATATTACCACATCCTCCAGACCTCCTAACGTTACTAATGTTACACAGTGAGCCGATGAAAGTGTAACTATTTTGTGTGTAGTTGGGTCCATGACTGTAACGAATGTCGTCTTGTTTTTGGCCGGATGAATTAATGTGCTAGTATAACTGTGTTTTATATTTCAACTCTTTAAGGTTGCATGGATGCACCATATCAGGCTAATGTTACTAGCTAACTTAAGCAACTATGTTCTGGCTCAACCATTCCTAGAGGTCTGATGAAACACAGCTAAAAATCTGGGTCATGACTAAAAACCTGGAGACGCTGTAACAGCACATTGTAATTGCATCTAACTTGAGGCATGTTTAACACAATGCTTTATTGTTAACGTTTGACATTAGTTGAATCCACTCCTCCAGGCTTAAGACAGAGGTCTTTGTTGCACACCTGCTGCTGTTCTCAGTGAGTTTTTGTTTTTATTTCTCCCCTTTATGTCCTACTATTTTTGGGATTTCAAGTGGCCCTTGTTTTTTCCCAATTTGATCGATTGGAACAGCCATGAACTGTGCAAATCATAAGAATTTGTGCAGTGCTGGTGGTCTTTGCCTTGAGATGCCTGCCCTCGATCTGGACAGCATACAGATGTATGATGTCATATGCAAAGAAGCTATTGTTTCAGCCGTAGTGGCACCGACAGTTAAGCCTTTATGTAGAGTTATTAAAACTCAACTTTGTTTTTGTCGACAAATTTCAACTTTGGACCATGGTTCCTTTTTGCCCATGCATGTTGTCTGCACTTTGCATATATTGCTATAAGTGTCATGGACTTTGCCAGACCAGATCAGAAAAATGCAAATTTGTCTGGAACCTCTCAGTTCATTTTAAATTCCCTGGGCTGTTATCAACTGGTGTTGAACATAATGCCTCTGGACACAATTGGATAGACCCACAGCCAATTAGAGTGAATGAAACATGATGTAGAGCTGAGCAATGGACAAACATAACCCACCACAGTGTGCCAAGATAAGCTGTGATGGTGTTGCAACAATATGTCTGAACGAGTGTTCCCGTTTTTGCCATCAGAATTGAAGCTAAAAAGCGTTTTTACTCACTCTACTAAAATATTTAAGACAAGAGGAAAGGTCATAACCTTTTTTATTGACTTGTTGATCTATGAAAATGCCTCCAAGGTGCTCCTTTTTACAGTCATCGTACAGTCAAGCACACTTCATTTTAGATAAACAGTTGTGATTGGCCCATCAGATCTCAAGTTGCTGGAAATATGTCCAAACTGGCGGGGGAACAGACACATATTGCAGAACAAATAAAACATTAGCTTACAGATTGATCTGGTTCCCAGGCAAATGAACTATCAACCCTTAGCATAAAGTGTTTTTACAAGTTTTTTCCTCTTGCACTTTCAGTTTTGATCTCAGTCTCATGTTGGTTTGAAAACTGGTATATAAAAATGCCGTCAGACTACTTTTATAGTAGTGAAAGTAAAGTATAATGTCAGCTCTTTGTTGATTTGTCCTCAGAGCTCACTCAACCTTCATTAGGAAATACTGCGAGGCGGTAGAAGGATTTTGTTTCAATTACTGCTGTACTGACGCCAAACATAATCAGCGTTGTGTCTTTTTGTTGGTATTTTATTATCATCACTAACATCATAATTGCTTGTCAACACTGAATGCTGACAGCAAAACATAATGAATGAGTCATTTTGAATAAACGACACCCTTAAGCAGCAACTATCCTAATTTAATGAATGACTAATCCTTGATTCAAATATATTTAGCTCAATATGTATGACATTAATCTAAAAATGATAGTGATGAGATTGAGGTATGAAAGACGGTCTGAAAAAGAAAAGGAAGTCTCCAGTGAGTAATAAGTTCTGGACATATTTTTTAGTGTTTAATGTTAAGATTCTGGTGATTTCCAATCAGGCTGTTAGAGACCATACTGCAAAGCTTAGTCGGTGTACCACAACCAGCTATTAAAAGCAAAGATGTCACCTTTGAACAAAGACACCGACAGATATCAATGGGGGTGTGACCTGTAGTCGTTCGATCAGTGGGAATGTGCTGAGTGCCTGGTGAGAGTCTGTATACCATGGATACTGGCTTTGATCCCAGCTCTCGGCCTTTTCCAGAGGAAGTTGTCCAGAATGAGCCTCTTCATGTTCCTGGCTCCTCTTCCCCCTGGAGCTTGCTGGGACTCGGTGATTCCATCTGGACAAGCTTATCGCCGCTCTGTGCATCACTCCTCGTTCTGTAACCTGATCTTATGTTGTTCCCCTTTTTAGGCATTTAGCAGGCATATTTATGTAGATTACTAGCAGATTCATCTCAAATCCTGAGAACACCAAAATTATGGAAGGACCGCCATTATTACACACAGTAGATGGAATAAATAGTCACATTTCTGCATTATAATTTTGTGAAAAATAATGTGCTGATTAGTATAAGTCTAGTGATAATTTATATATGTATTTTCTTACACTGAAGTATTTAATGTGTAGTAGCCAAACACTGAGATTGCTTCTTCCTCTGTAGCACAAAACAAATCAATAACTCACTCCGCTGTGCTAAGAGGAGCTCTGTATAGTTTCAGAGCATTAATAAAGTAGCAAACAACTGTTAAAAACTGTAAAGATTTACTTTGTTCACTATGTAAAGTCACACTCCCTCTGTGTGTGTCTTAATCCGAGCATCTCTGTTTGTTGTTGTGGTAGACAGTCTGGCTATGCGTGCATCTTAGTGCATGTGAGTACTGTGTGGCGAGCTAATTGCACTGCCCTCATACAGAGGTTAAGGCTGATAACAGGATGGGGTCATAATTATTTTGCGTCCCACATAAGCTGTTCTGCTGCTGCAAATACTCACCTGCGTACCAAATTTTTGGCATTAAATCATTGCCAACAAGGCACTATTTACTTCAGTGCCATTCTTTTTTAGTGAATCATTTTGCCTTGAAAAATATACAGGAAAGTATGTATTTATGACCTGTTTTTAAAGATTTACATCCTGGCTTGAAACAAAGGGGCTTGCGGCTGAGAGCCGGTGTTACAACCCAGCTCGCAGGGAAAAGGGAAGCAACACAAAAACCCAGATTTTAAAAGGTAAGGCAGTTTATTGTAACTCAAATGAAGGAAGTGTGGTTAACAAAAAAAAACTGAGAACAAACCAAGGAAGAGGGCCGGTGGGTGCTGTTTAACTCAAAAAACAAATATAACAAAAGGACTCACTCAGAGTTTAATCTACAATCTGTCTAATAAAAAATAAAAGGGAAAACAAACTTTGACTGTCTAATGCAGCTTTTAAAACAAACAACAACAAAACAGCACCCCTGCACCTAGTGTGTCTATACAGGTAATTGTCTAGGTGTGGATGGAAATGTTTGGAATCAGTCAAAAGGGTAGCAATTTCTAACAACCTGGCCACACTTCAAGAGTTCACAAAAATCTACAAAAGCTTATGACAAGCTACAAATGCTATCAGTGGGCTAACCAACACAACACAAAGTTATCAGGCAAAGAGGCGAGCTGCCACCAACAGTCAGCCGCCCAGACTGACTGGCAGGGCACTTATAGATGATGGTCTTGACTGAATGGCTGGGACTGGTCCACTGCACCTGTGCCGCACCAATCAGGGACCCAGGTGAGCTGTGGATTGGTCGGTCAGAAGCAGCAGAGGCCGCACCAATCAGAACAGAGGAGGTGGAGCTTCTGAGTCCAGTGGAGGCGCAGGCAGCTCGGCACACAGAGGGAAAAATTAGTGTTGCATACACACACACACAATGAAGGTGGAAAGAGCGGCGGCTCTAACAGCCGGTGACAGGGTAGAGAAGCCGGAAAGTAATCTATCTCTTCAAACTGATTTCATAACATTGGATTACAGGAGATATCCTGAAGCTCATGGCTGTAAAAGGCTAATTGTTGTTTACCTGGGTTAATGTTGATGAAACCTCATATTGGGTGTTGCACATTGTTCTCCGAAGAGAGGCGACAGAGGCAGTGAGAGAAAACCTGCCATCTTTAGCTGAAGGATGTTATTTAAAGCAGCACCAGGCCACCAATTAAATCATCATTATCTGAACAATGAATAATCAAATCTTACTCACATTATCGCTGAGAAGTATTGTTGTCTTTATTTTTTAAGCAGGTAGAAAGCATATTTTAAAGGAACAAAACTGATATTTGTTTTAATATACTCTACATAATAATCTTTTTTTTTGTGTGTGTGTGTGTGTGTGTGTGTGTGTGTGTGTGTGTGTGTGTACAATTTTATATAGTGTTCCAGCTCTTATGGATGCCCTTTAACTGAGACACAGTGTCTAAAAATATTTGTGTATTTTCCTCGTCCCTCCCTTTTTAGAAACATGCCCAGTGATGAATGTTCAGATTTTTCAAATGCCACCGGTAATGAAATCCTGCTTTGGAGAAAACATTAATACCTAATACTGTTGATAAATCTTCAGAGTGAATAGGCTGAATTTGATGGTTGTGCTGAAAATCTTTTTCTTTTCTTTTCTTTTCTTTTTTTTTTTTTTGCAGGATGCTGAAATCAAGTTATTCACCTGAGTCGAAATATGTGATTTTTCTTCTTGACGGAGTGAAAGTATGAGTTGTTCAGCCCTCCTTCCCTTTCAATTTGTCATTTTGTCAGTCACCTTGATGAACTATCATCAGTCATAAAGCTGCCTACACACACAGTACTTAGTATTTAGTCTGAGCTGCACTTACAGCTGAGCTGAGCGCAGAATCATTGCAAAGTAAACAACTCAGCTATGATACGTTATAAAACAGTTTGTCTGCTGTGTATGCAAGAACTGTTTTTTCTTAAAAAACAATATCAATATCAGGGGTGTAACAGAAGTCATGTTCCAGTGGGAGTATTGCACAGCCTGAAAAAAAAAAAAACACATGTAGAAGAATATGTCTCTTTAAAGTTATTTCGAAGTTGTGCGAGAGTCAAAGACAGATAAAATCCTCCTGCTGAGGGCTGAAGGAGCATTTTGCCACCTGGCAACTTTGGTGAATTTTTTTCATTATGAATATAATTTACGTACTGTACGAACACTTTCTCAAAATGCAACAAATCACAACAGGCTATAAAACTGAAAAACTCATTCATTTTCCGTAACGGCTTATCCTGTTGGGGGTCGTGGGGGGCTGGAGCCTATCCCAGTTGTCGTTGGGCCAGAGGCTGTGGTACACCCTGGACAGGATATATAGAGACAGACAACTATTCACACTCACATTCACACCTACGGGCAATTTAGAGTCATCAATTAACTTGCATGTTTTTGGTTTGTGGGAGAAGTACCCAGAGAAAACCCACGCTGACACGGGGAGAACATGCTGCTGTGAGGCAACAGTGCTAACCACGACCCCACCGTGCCGCCCACATAATAATAATCATATGTGTATAAATATGACTAATAATAATCGCAGTAGAAGGAGGAATCAGGCAGGACCACGGCAGCAGTGTAACCACGACACATGATTCAGACCTAGCTGCGATACGAGGGAACCTGCGAGACAGTGGAGCACAAAGGCTCCGGAGAAGAAGCTGAATTAGTGACATGCAGTAAAACCAAGTAGCGATATGCAGTAAAAGGGTATAAAACTGAAAAGCATCTCTTATTCCAAAAACTGAAAATACCCCAAAGCACATAATAATGATAACAATAATAATAACTTAAAAAAAATGTGCCTTAGTTCCACCTTGGCTATATTTAACCATTGAAAGCACCCCAGCATTTATCATCCTGGTGATAGGATCATCTGGGTGATGCTACTGAATGTGCATTAGCATGTTCGGTGTGTTTCTGTTCACATACCCCACAACAGTGAAGCAACACGGACACACCGTCCTCATCTTATACCCAACCCTCTCTTTGTTGCTGTTGGAGCTGACGAGGAGCCGCAGGCGGGCTAAACATCATTGCTCCTTCCTTGGCAAAGACATGCTGGTGATTTGCCTAAAGCAGCCTAAGTGCAACGAACGCCGGCTGTGTCACATAACGCTGCAGGGGTTTCATTTCGGTGTCTGTCGCACCTGGACCTCAAACACAGCAGAAGTAGTCATCTTGATTTCCACACCAAGCTCACTGCTGACCACACCCTGTGCCTTACTCATTTAACATGGTTTAAAATATCCTGAGAATCAGTGGAAATCTACAAAAAAAAGGTGCAGGTGTAATCTTTCATCTTTTTTGTTACATCTGTATCAGATACAGTTTGGTTCTTAGAAACACTTATTGTTTCTGTCTTGTTGCCTATTTCTAGATCTGCATACACCCAAGTAACCCCAAATCTCCCTTCTCCTTTTCATCTCCTTCACCGCATCGCCACAAAGCACCTGAAGGGTCATTCATTATGAAAGCTAAAATCACACGCACGCACACTTTTAGAGGAAATCTCTTTTTTATTAAAAAGACAGCCTTGAGAGATTTTAATCGGAGCTGCTGCTGGCTCAGGAAGTGAGAAGCATTTCGCTCAAATGAAATTGTATTTATGTAGTTAGGTTGTTTCCATCCCTTTTTATTAAAAGTCCTTGGCTGAGCATGAGAGAGACAGTATGATGCAGTTACACCTACAGATAATGGAGCTTAATGGATAAAGCAGCGGCACGCTTTTCAGGTATCTAACGCAAGTTGATCTGTGTGTGTATGTCTCGGCGCAACCAGCACTGCTTGTGTGCTTGTGTGTGTTTGATCTTGTGTCGGCGGTGGGAGGAGGAAGGGTATGTGAGTCAGCCGAATAAATAGTTCCATGTATCCTTAGTCGCTTAAAGAAAAGACACAGGATTCAGCTCCTCGTTTTTCTCCCCATTGACTCATGATGGCAACAGTTTGATTGACTCTGCCCACACGGTCTACAATTTTTTGTGTTTTTAATTATCAAATCCCACTCAGCCAGCCTTATTCAGTCACAGGCGTAATGGTAGACTGTGTTAGAGATGATGTGGAGTGTTTCCAGGGTTAGAGGTTGAGAAAGCACTGGGGCCTCGTATTGTGGAGATACATAACTTATTTTAAGTGCAAAGAATATGCATGAGCACTTTTTTAAATCCCATTTTAACTGCATATGAAGTGTATGTACAAGTGTGTGTGTGTGTAGAATGTGAGTCGAATGGAAGCATTTATTTTTATTGCTATTTTATCACTATTTATTACCTGAGCCCGGTCCTTGAGTGCACCTGAATTTCCTTATATGTTTGTACAAGGACAACAAACAAATCTGATGTCATTTGGATGCTGTGTGGTGCCTTGGAAAAAAATTAACTGATGATCTAAAGTTGGACTTTTCCAAGTCAAATCCCCATAGGATGATTTGACATTTTGTTATCCTGAGTTTATGTCATCTGGCTCATAGTAGTGTATTTGTCTGCCTAAGTGTGCTTGATATATATTTGTGCGTGGGCCCCATCTGCTGGTCACATTTGGCGGCTCTTCATACAACAGCTGTGTTTTTGTTAGTGAGCTCATTGCAGTGACCCCCCCGACCCCTCCCGAGTTAAATCAGTACTTTGGCAGTGGGCCCCTCAGGCTCAAGAGCCCTCCTCTCTCACTACTTTTAATGCTTCATTAAAATGGATGCAGAGTGACATAGTTATGAATATGAATGTTGGAATAATTTTATGATTTGCCATAAAGATGTGAATGCTCTTTAGATACTTTACAGACGCAATTAAAAGGCGTACATTGTGGGTTTTGAAGGTCCAGTGTGTAGGATTTAAGTGTATATATGGGCAGAAATGGAATGTAATATAACAGATATGTAATAAGTACCTGAAAATAAGAATCAAAATGTTTTTGTTACCTTAGAATGAGTGGTTTATATCTACATAGGAAGTGGGTCTTTGTCTACGGAGATTGCCAGAACAGATAAAACAAAACACTGAGCCAAGATAAGGATATTTGCACTGTAGTTTGCAGCCTCTTTGCAACGAAAGCATTGAAAAACACTGACTCCTTTTGATGTGAAACTGCTTTAATTCAGTGTCTTTACTGGTTTTAATCACCTGTTTTGTTTGCTTTGGAGAGAAGGAGACCTCTGCGAATAATTCGGTTCCTGGTAAAAACCTCCTGAACCATGAACACTAAAGGAATTCTAACCAGGAGAACTCTCAGCTGGTTACAATCTGCAGTCCTCACCACTCCATGCCATTAAATCACCCTCAATCTTACACACTGCTCCCTTAAGTATTGATCACATCGCTCAGCACCATATGGCGTATGATAACACTGATTAAACCTATACCATTTGCTGTTCTAAACATTTCTCTTTTAGCTGTGATTGAACAAACAAAAGGAAAAGCACTACCAACAGAAACCCAGACGACTTCAACATAAAACCTCAGCGTTAAGACATTGTAGTCACACTGTTTGATTGGCAGATTATCTCTGATAATTGCAGTGCAGAGATGGTGCAACAATGAATGTCTTGATGACAAAGAAGGCTAAAAAGAGGTGAAAAAAGAAGAAAGGATCTTGTGTAAAGCACTTTTAACTCTTTGAATAATGCCTGAACTAATGAAAGAGATTAAAAATCCTGTGTATGTTTCACAGTCACATTGTCTTGATCTATTTTCTGATGAGGGAGTTATTACATTGAGACAGATATGTGTTGATTTAACCAGCTTTGTTCTCAGATCACAATCAGAGTGAAAATATTCCAGTATTTGCTTTTGTCTGCTACCATCTTAGGCACACCAGTGCTAAGCATCAGGCCAAAATACTCCTATCAGCCATATGCAGCAGAATCCTGACACAAAGCCAACCATTGGCAACCTTTTGTCTTTCGAATCCAAACATGAGTGGGCTTTTTGCTGGACTGCTCAGGGCTCGATGGGCTCTTGTTCACAGGGGCAGGTGTGATGATTCAACAATGAGCAAGTTGTATCCATGGCAAACCACCTAAAGATAACACTGGTCCGGCAGAACTATGTTCATGCTGACCATCTTCGGACCTTCTGGTTGGATACTTGCCACCAAGAGCGTTATAAAGTCCATGGCTGATGTGTGAAGCCCTGGATGCATGGTTTACACTTGTTAAAGATAGTGTGCCTGCTGTTAAAAGTACCATTTGAACCTTTTTTTACATTTTGTTACATAATAAAATTCAGTTAAAATAAATAAAACACTTCGAATAATGGATAAAGCGGTGAAAGAGATTCAAAATCCTTTGTATGTTTCACTGACCAATTGTCTAGACCTGTTTTCCAATGCAGGAGTTATAAAACTAAGACAGAAATGTGTTGGCTTAACCAGCTCTGTTCTCAGATCACAATTGGAGTAAAAGTATTCCAGTATAAAGGTCATACTTGCTTTTGTCTGGTACCATCTTAAGCACATTAATGATAAGCATCAGGCCAAAATAGTCCTGTCACCCATATGCAGCTGAATCCTGACAGACAGACAGACAGACAGACAGACAGACAGACAGACATTGGTAACTTTTCTGATCTGTGAACCCTGATACTGAACATAGTGTGAACCTGTGTATGTGATAAACAGATGGGGAATGCATTGTAAGGTACATGTGAGGCACGCTTACTGAGTATTAATGAACTGACTTGTGTAATTTAGGAGCAACTTGTATTTACAGCATGCTACTTATCAAGGGAAATGTTTAGGTACAAGCAGATTTAGGACTTTAGTTTGTGTATTTTGGCTGAAATCACAAGGTTTTGTTTTGGGTAGAGGAGGTTTGGGTCACTGGCTGTCTGTAGGTCAAAGATGAAACTTGATCTCTTTTTCCATCTCTCCTCACCCCCGTTGGGAAAGCACTATTCACTTGAGATAAGACATAAAGTTTCAGTGACATTTCCGGGGTTCCTGTTATCTTTTATCTCAAGCGGGCTCTGTTTTTAGACAGAGTGGAGCCCTGCTGACCGGCATAATGAAAACATAACCAGGCTGCAGCCTCTCAACGCAACGCAGCTCTGGCATGTGTCCACACAGGCAGAGCTGTAATCACTGCTTAATGTTTGTGCCCTGATGAGCTGAGGAAGGAAACAGATGTAAACTGGCGTGCTTGGTGGTTGCCAGTTTACTCCTGCATGAAGGGAATGCTGGTCACAGCTAGCTCACCCTTGGTACAAGCTAACAACGCTATAATTCAGGCCTGGCCATATTTAGGCAAGGCTCAGTGCTATGTAAACAGAGCTTACTGCTGAGGGGAGGGCTCACTCCTGCACTCGTGTCCGTGTCCATCAACAGTGCTTGCACATAGCTCTGTTGTGAAAGGTAATAAGATTCTCAAGCCGTCAAGGAAAAGTGGATCTGAAGAATTCAGAGACTCCCACAAGTGTGTCTTAGTATGTGGTGCATCATTGCAAGACAGACTTGAGAGGTATTTCATGAATCTCTTTGACGAACGCTGCTGCTTTGAGATGGACGACCTGGAATACCTGTCAGGACTGCGAGGGCTGCACAAGAGATTCGCATAAGAGACCAGGTATCGTTTAACCTTTAAACGGCACCATGAGTGAGACACTGTGGGAAAGCTCTGGGGAGGCTGGTTCCTTCCCACACAGCAGCACTCAGCCCACCAAGTTGAAACCGCAGTCAACGTCTGGATCACCCTGTGAGTCCCCAAGGATGTCCCCCTGCAACTCTCCTCGAAACTCCCCCCGACACTCTCCTCTGCTGTTCCGCAAGCTCCTCATGAATCGCAGCATCGCCCTGCAGAGGCGCTTCACCTTGGCACACACACCCAGGTAGTATTAAAAATGAAAAGCCTTTGGCATGGATGTTGAGTGGTCAGGATTTACAGGACAGGGACCCTGCTGAACCTGAATAAACTCAAGTTGTTTCACGGGGTTAATAGATAAAAGGGCATGTCTCAGTATTACAAAAGCTGCTTTTTCATGTCATCAAAATGTGTGTCATGGGTTAGCTGTGGCAAAAAAAGGCCCATTGTCTGATGGGTAGGTAACTGTGGGGAATCATGATTTTGGTGACGTCGGGCCGGTGTCATCTCAATGGACCTCATTGTTCTTGCAATGAAAGAGAGCGTCTTGTTTTGTGCCTAAGGTGTTCAGCGCTGCCTTCATGGAGGCCTGGCATAGGTCAAATGGTGACGAGAAAGGATCCTATAGAACTGGACTGCTTTTCTCTGACCCGAGTTTCTGTGTAGCAGAGACAAAGCTGAGTTCAGACGGATTACGGACACCTCACCACAGTAAACCCAAGGCTGACGCTTAATGCTGTGCCATTTGTTCCTCATGACTCAAACAGGCGTCATGTGTCTCTTTTACGTCAGATCAGATTGAGCTGAATTAATGTTGTTGCGACAATGCGTGTTTGGTATTTTCATGTCTCTTGTAACATAAATGTTTAAACATATCAGCAGACCTCGGGTATGTAGGCCCGTTGTGATGGATGGAGATCATTAGCCGTTTCAGAGAAGAATGTTAAGTATAGATATCAGCGTGACTTTTCTGATTTCTAAAATAGAAACTAACCATGGCAGTGCGAGAAAAAGCAGTTCTTGTGGGTAGTGACGAATGAAATAGATTTTCCATGTGCACAACCATGACCTGTATGTCATTTGAGGAAACGCAGAGAAAGCTGCATGGAAAAGAAAATCACTCTGCTATCGGAAGCCCTCATTCTTCAGACTTGTCCGTAAACACACAGCAAAGGGTATAATTTGAGCCATGCAAGTTTAGAAGTCTGTAAGTGATGTTTTTGACAAACTGTTAAATTGAATTACTTGTAGAACATGATTTAATAAGCTTTAAAAACATTTTAGGCTTTTTTTTTCGTAGAATCGCAATGCTGCATGAGTAATTGCCGCTCTTACAGATAGCTGTTTCATCTGAAGAGGACTTTAATACTGTCAAACAATAGCGTTTCCCACAGCTATCTCAACAATGTTGTCCTAAGTCATTTGATATTACATGCTGTCACCATGAGGCTGTGGGGGACTCTTTCATGTGGCTACATGCTGTTTACAACAGTAGTCTTGGTTTTATTCCTGTGGTTTTAATTGAACCTTCTCATTGTCAGTTTCATATACAAATGAAATTAAAGCTAACAGGGGAAAACAAAGATTTAATAAACCTTTGAAAACCCAGAGGAGTATTGATATTACAATATGATAAGGTGTGGCATTTGCATTAGAATTAGTTTGGTTACATGCATAGAGCATATACCACAGACACCACACGCACCTCTGCTTCCTCTCGTTACTCTTCATTAATCCAGCTAATGTTCAAGCTGTTCAACCAACACTTTCTTATTAAACTGTGATGAGAAAAGCTAACTCACAGCCGGTTGTCAGAGAAAAGTAATTAAAGTTAACCAAATCTTACCAGGTGTGTCAAAGAGTAAAATTAAGCTATTATATTATAACTGGAAATCTTGCTGGGAAGTGAAGTGCAATAAAGAAGACTGACGACCCGAGGAACGGCTGTAATGTTCGTGTAAAATTCATAGTCAAAAAAGTATAATTACACTCAAAAATATAAATTTTCACAAGAACATATTGTGCAAACTGGTTTATTTAATCAGGTAAACATGAAACCTATGGATGCCTCTACCATACACCGTGAAAGCAGATACCTGTAGGCTGTTCAGGGTTTTTATGTTTTCATATTTATCCTATTATCTCAATGCCTGGATCCAGTATCCTTGGATGAAATTGTGAGTTTAATTCCCTGCAAAACTCAAGCCAAGAAAACTTTTTTTTGGCAATTTTGCCGATATTTGACTCAGAACAGTAGGGAGGTGATTGTACAGAGGGTACATTCAGGGGTGCAGGTGATAATATGGTCAGTGTCTTAAACATTTGGGCCAGCAAGAAATCAGGCAAACTTAATTTATGGTGCACCTGTAATGCATTTGTGTGTGATTTAGACCCCTCAATAAATACTGTAAGCACTGCAAAATCTCTGTAGAACTATTTTTATGTGCACAGTGAAACAGTTAACCCAGTGTTTCAGTTGCAATGTTTAATTAAATAAAAAAGGGAATATGAAATAATAGAAATTCATGAGTAATATAAACATAAAAACCCCCACAAGGCTTTGGTCGATCAAGGCACTACTGAAGGGTAGGGCACATCTAAATGTGCTTAGAGCACTTTACAATAAATTGTTTAGTTTTAGGGTGTTACACCAGGCTCAAACATCTGTTATTTATTCTAGTATTACTTCAGTTTATTGTTCTTATAAGTTACTTTAGACTATTCACATGACACACAAGTTATACCACATTTTGAAGATAATCATGTATGTCTATACAGCATCCTCTTTTTAGGTCACAGCGTTCACGTAGTGCTCAGGGAAGTGGTTGTGGTGGCTTTGACTGTTGCCACGTCACAAGTGTCCCTCCATATATAGCTGTTTAAGATGTTTGAAACCTTAAGTGTTAGCAGTTTGAAACACAAGCTCTGCCCCCACTGCTGCCAGTGGCCAGTCCTCTCAGCTGCAAGCCATGTGGAAATGGAAAATATGGCAAAATTAAAAAGTTATCAGAATTTTGCCCTGAGGTTTGCATTTGCTTCGGAAATCCATAAACATGTCTACAATGAAAATATAAATATATCCTCTGCAATGGCACATGAAGATCGTTTTTCTTTATTTTAACAATTATTTCAAAGACTTGATTTCAAGCTTATAATGTTTTCACAGCCTGGTACTGGTGAGATTTCTCACAGCTGTTTACTGTAGGTTAAAACGTTATTACTAGGAATCTGTTGTTGGGTTTCAGATGAGAGATGTGGGTGTGTGTCTATGGCAGGGGTGTAATCTCACCTCTGAGCCAACAGTCTATTGGCTGAAGCACCATCTAATACTGTAGCTTCTGACTTACTTTATATAATGTGTGAAAAGTCAATGAGTGCAGAGAAGTTGTGAAATTTATTTTCACACTCCTCCTTGACTATCTCTCTGACTGTGGCAGATTCTTAAAGTAGTAGTTAGGTTTTTCCTTTCTGATTTTCCTTTCTCATAAGTTTTTAAAGTAACATCACCCCGTTGAGTCCCAGCGATCTTTATAACCTGTCGTTTGTGTGTGTGTGTGTGTGTGTGTGTGTGTGTGTGTGTGTGTGTACTAGGGCACGGCATCGTTACCTTTGAGGTATCAACCAAAGTAATACAATAAGAAGTAGTATCACAACTTCCCAAGTCAAATGACAACCTTATTTGATCTTCCTTGCACCGGGATCCAGCAGGGAGTTGGGCTGGTCTAGACTCCCTGCTGGATCAACAAACTTTCTGTTGCTGCCATCTCCAGAGGCACTCTACTTTAACAAATGGTCAGTTCAACATCTGTCCCAGTATGGAGCTCACTCTCTTGCAGTATAAGCTGCAATCCGTACAGTCTGCGGTGAAGTTGAGGGTGTTGGCACTTCAGCGTGCCACCAAAGGTTCAAACATGGCTGTGCTACAGGCCACTCCAATCACTTTATGGGTTTCAAATGAAGTACTCTTTTACTTTTACTTTCACTTTTGTTGGGGAGCGTGTTTGCTAACAGTAACCAATAATCCAGTATACCTTTAAGTATTCAGTTTTTCCATCCATATTTTTAAAATGTATCTTTAAAACATGTACATGTAGACCAAAGCTGAGATGTTGATGCTGACTCTTGTAATTTGATGATAACTGACTTTCGATTAATCCGTAAGCAAAAATCATAGACTGTATGTTAAGGTGGACGACATGACAGCTCCCCAAAAGTGAAGCCGGCACATCTCAATCGACCCCTGGTGGCTCGTTGCAGTACAGGTCATAAAGCCTGCCCTCTCCGTGTTAGTGGATGCGACATGGGTCAAACTAAACACTCAAAGTGTACATCAAATACATTTTTCCCAAAGATAGTTTCTCGGTGACACGGTTGGTGCAGTGGTTAGCATTGTTGACTCACAGCAAGAAGGTTCCTGGTCTGAACCCGGGGTGGGGGGGTTCGAACCTTGGGGTGGAGTTTGCATGCTTCCCCCATGTCAGAGTGGGTTTTCTTGGGGTACTCCAGCTTCCTCCTGCAGTCCAAAGATATACACAGGCTAGGTTAATTTGTGACTCTAAATTGGCCGTAGGTAGGAATGTAAGTGTGAATGGTTGTCGGCCGCTTTGTGTCAGCCCTGCAATAGTCTGGCAATCTGTCCAGGGTGTACCCTGCCTCTCGCCCAGTGTCAGCTGGGATAGGCTCCAGCCCTGCTGCGACATCTAATAGGATAAGCAGTTAGGGCTAATGAAAGAATGAGATAGTTTCTGTCATTACAGGTAGTTTTTTCGTCAGGCTGCTGTATATTTAAGCCCGGCATTCTCTGATTCCAGTGCCTCAAATAAGAGGATTTGTTGCTTCTCTTTGTCATTTATCATTATAAAACGATTTCTTTTTGTCATTTCTTGGACTAAACATGGAATTGATTAGTGAAAAAATGGTGTAATGGTTAGTGTAAAAATCTATAACGAAAATAAAAGTCAGCAGCAGCCCAAATTTATACCATCATGTGACTGTAAAACTCTACACTTTTTGTTAATGTGAGATTGTGTTTGTTTGGTACCCTACCCCTCCCACCCTGCCTGGCACCAACTCTAACAATATCCCCCTGTAATTATGTAGCTGCAGGGCAGCAGAAGGAGGGTGTTGGGTCAGGCGGCCCGTTGATCTCACGTGTCAATGAAGGCTGAGCCAAGCTAGCTCTGCCAGACACAAAACTACCCGCCAGCCATGCTTTAGAATCAGATCTCCCATTTTCAAGTTAGGACTCACAAAAACATTTCTCTGTAACTGTCTAAATGTAGAAGTATTTTCAGTCTCTTAAAGCTTAGAAAGCTTAACTTATACTTAACAACAAAACTTTTAAGCTGAACCCTTGCATATTCATCTTTGTGTTGGATATCCTATACAAAACCTACTCCTTGACAGCTCCAGGGGACTCAGTGGGCTGTCCTCAGCGACCTCAGGGGATTCTGCATGCTCTCACACTGCTAAAGGAAGAGGTCAACCCTCGCTGACGCTACCCTGCAGTAATATTGCTCTCAGCAGCAGCTCAGCCCTTCCCCTTTCCTGCATAACAGAGTGAGTGACTGACAGAAGCAGAATAACAAAGCTGCTTTGAAAGTTTGTAGACTTCTCTACAGATCTTCTATACCATTTGGAGCTGTACTACTAAAGACCCTTTCAGGAATGAAGTCAATGTCACGTCTGGGATTAGGTTGAGTATTTACAGCAAGGAATCACTGAGAGAGCAGAGACAGCTGTGGAAAGTCCTTCTGTGTAGCGCAGTCTACACTTACAACAGCTCCTTTTCTGCTTCTTCCTTCTGGAGAGACTAACTGAATATTATACTCTAGTCAGCCTTGTTGAGTCTTGCCTGGGACTAAAGAGGAAGAACTCTGACACATTCCTCAATGTTTTTTTTTGTCTTCTGTATCCTGAGGCACTAAGGATAAATCAGATCAGTCCTCAATCTGACTGTGTCAATTTTGTTTTCATTTCTCACCTGGAGTCTTCCTGCATTTTGGATTATCACAGCACAAACCCTCATGGAGTCAATGCAGAACCACCCGGTGGTTCATGGGAGAGAGATAACAGACTGAGTTGTAAAGTTCAATAATCCAGGAGAGGCTTGGTTCAGATGTGCCGGTTATTTCCTTCACAGCCCAGAGTGTCTTTTATGTGTCAGGAGCTTGAGGAACAATGAACAAGGACCTACGATTTTCGAGGAAAGGGGCGCCGACTGGTTTCGGACACGGTCGGAGACACTCGTGTTTGGGGTATGTTCCTAAAACTGTGCATCCTGCATCCTCTCAGCGCTCATATTCATGTGAGGGAGTGTCCACACACGCTGCAGAGTACAGCTGCACACATGACTCAGACCTGGAGTGATTGTTACTTACAATAACTTACAGATAAAATGTAGTCCGTTGTCTGAAAGTGAAAAATCACCAAGTTTTGGTGGCAGTGCAGAATAAAAAAAGTAGACCAGAACACAGTGGAATATCACTATAGTTTTCTTCATCTATTCATGCACAGTATTCTAGGAAATTTCATTGATCAGTCATCTGTAGTTAGTTGGTCTGTTAAGATATTAAAGGATAAACTGGGTTTATAATTAACAAACTTGGATTTGTTCATCAGAGAAACTTAAGATGATCTGATGGGGAAATGTTCCAAACAGGAAATTTCATAATGAGTATTTCATAGACAATGCTGATGGAAGTCTGTACAGTAGAACATGTTGTATAGGCTGATATAGTGGGATGTGTGTCGCTCAGCTGCCTGAGAATTGGGGCCAGTGTGGGGCTTAGTGGTTGTTAAACCGTATTTTTTTTATTTGTTGGCATTTTACCCAACAGCTTCTGAGAGGAAGCAAGTTTTGTTTGTGGCAAGTGTCATTCAACAGACTTCCTGTTTTTGTAGAAGGTCTTCCAGAGTTTGATGACCCTGAGACTAATGCTGCTGACTGAACGCTGAACACTGACGTGAGTGTTGGACCATCTGAAGGTGTTTGTATTCAGGCGGTTTAAAAGCAGATGCTAATGCTGCAGAGTTTACATATTAATAAGTGTTGCATGTGCCTCGATTTGTAAATGCATCCTCTGACACTGTGGGTGTATATGAGTGTGTGTGTGTGTGGGTTGCCAGTCTGTGCGCAGAGGGAGGGTTTTAGGGGGAGAGATAGCCCCGCCTGTTGTTGCTGATGTACATCGAGGGACTGAGTCATACTCATTACACTGACGACAAACATGCTGTCTTCTGTGTGTGTGTGTGTGTGTGTGTGTGTGTGTGTGTGTGTGTGTGTGTCAAGTTATAAGCACATGCATGTTCCCCTTGCATACATTTCTAAATGGGTTTTTATACTTTCTGATAAGGCTGGGTATCGGTACTCAATACCTTTTGAGGTATTGACCGAAACAACCCAGTACCAAGAAGTATCAAAACTTCTCCAGTC
The DNA here is from genome assembly GCF_006386435.1 of Epinephelus moara. Taxonomy (NCBI): domain Eukaryota; kingdom Metazoa; phylum Chordata; class Actinopteri; order Perciformes; family Serranidae; genus Epinephelus; species Epinephelus moara. Next base: position 32,463,894 of record NC_065515.1, read on the forward strand.
AAACCATACCTGCATTTAATCGTTTTTGTACCCAGATCTAGAAAACAATTGTGTGGTTTTGCTCACAGCCAGTTTAAAGCGTTCTTTAATGTAATGCAACATGTAATTGGCCCACTATGGCAGCAGCCACGGTCCATACAGTCTGTGGTGTGCTGTGGCGTCTGGTAGTATTTTACACAACTCTATGCTTTCACATAATGGGTATCAAATGAAGTATTCGCATTGTACCAGTATCACTGTGAGGGTACTGGTATTGGTACTGATACTGTAAATTCTTTAAACAATACCCGGCCCAGGTTTTGCTGTGTTCTGTTTTGTGTTTTTGCTTGTGTTCATTCCTGTTCCTGAGCTGGGATTGGTGGGCACCACCCAGTTCTTCACTCTCCTGCTCCTGTCAGCGGTTGACTGGGCCTCCCATACCGCATCCTAGCATGACCACAAACATATGCCACACCTATACTTGCATCACCCACAGCAAAAACCATACAGTTAAAGAAGAGCAAAACTAAGAATTATAACATGAATGACAAAACTGTCCTTGGTACAGAAGCGGACTTTGCTGTACATGGTGCTAGTAACATCTTTGACTGTAGATTTTGGGAATAGAAATATAAACTTAACATATATACATGGAGCATTTCTGATGTAAAGTGCAGCTCTATACCAAAAATACTTTTAGTGAAGCATTTTTTGTTATTTTCACTGGCCCTAAATTGTGATTGTGGTTGTTTGTTTCTGCTATATTCAGGAATGTCACTGTTCCCATTCTTGCCAACAAAAGGCCTTTAAAAACTGAGTCTGTTTATTTCATATGTGTTTAAATCCGTCATCCAAAGGAAAAAAAACAAAAATAATAGGCACAGAAACCTCACACACTGTGTCCAAGTCTGATCCGCAATACGGGACAAACTGTAAGGACACATTTGTTCCCTGGCTTCTTTCCTCCAGAGGTACCTCCCTGGCTGTCTCCACTCTCTGCTTGTGGTTTGCATTTGGCACCGTGGACACACCAAGGAGCTGAGCTGTTCTCCCTCTCTGTCTCCACACTGTTGCTCTCTCTGTCTGTGTGCAGCCTTCATCCTCTGTCGTCATCATCATTCACCTGAATATTACTGTGTGACCTGTTGAAAGTAGACTATCTCAGTTATGAAATGATACTGTGTGACATATTCCTCTCTCTTGTTGCGAGCGTATGTGTCCTGCAGGTTACTCCCCTTTTTGTTCTCTGCCTCTGGGTCAAACAACTCTCAAAAGCTTTTTTGAGACCTGAGAAGCCTATTTTTTGGGCATTTTTAAGCCTTTAATTGATAGGACAGCAAGTGTGAAGGGGGGAGAGAGAGAGGGAATGACATGCAGCAAAAGGCCACAGGCTGGAGTCGAACCCGGGCCGCTGCGGCAACAGCCTTGTACATGGGGCGCCTGCTCTACCACTAAGCCACCGACACCCCCTGTTTTGAAAACTTTAATAATGGATGAAAGTCTTGGAGTCAGGTATTTATTTTAAGATGTACAGCATCAGGTGAAAATCTTATCTGGAAACTTGGCGTATCTGTCAACCAAATAGATTGATCTACTAAAGGGTGAGGGAAAGTAGGGGAATTTGGCAATGTTACTACATCATGACTTGGCAAGTTTTCAAAGTGACTTCCCCAGTAAAGTGAATGCTCCTGATAACACATGACAGAAGTGGCAAATGTAAAATAGTCAATGTCTTTTCAAGCTGTGTGAATATCAGATAAATCTAACTGAGGCAGCCTACGCAGTCCCCTGTCGGTCCCACCTTATCATACAGTCAAACAGTGAATTCCCAGTGAGAGACTTGTCTCTGACCCCGTACGGCCACAGCTGAGTCCAACCAGAGCAAGAGTGATAAGGGCGGGGGGAGCAACAATAACACAACAGACCCCCAAAATAAAACCCCCGAGCCTGGAATAGTTCCTCAACCCCGCCAGCCTGGCTGCACATAACACGTGAATGTGACATGTGTTTCTCATTGTTCGTGTATACACTCTCACACACACGCAAACACCCCGCCAAAGCCACCCGTCCCAAAATCCATATTGATTGTTCCACCAGAGAACTGCTGTTGGTACTTTGAGGTCATGTTGCCATATTAGTTGTTGTGTTTTACCAGCAGTGGAAAAAACAGTTGAGAGAGGTTTTGAGTCAGTTTTGCTCCGGCAGTTCGGATGTGGAGGATGTTTGTTTGGGATTGGGTGCGAGATGAGGTGTGGTCTGTTGGACAGAGCGTTGAAACATTTCATCTTTCACACTTTAGTGAAGTTTAAGAATCACACAAGAAATATAATAGCTGTAGAGATATTGACCCTTTGGAATTCTTGCTGTTTTTGGTTGTTTACTGTTGTATTTAGTGCCTTGCCCTCTTGCCTTGCCTTGTGTCTGTGGTCGTGCTCAGAGTGGGTCTGTATAAAAATGTTTGTTCCTTGTAGTTTCCAGGCGCAGAGCGACCTCTGCTGGAGAGTCAGACTCTTCAGCAGACTGAATCAGCAGTACATTGACTTTACACACATATTGGCGTTCTACAATGTCTTAGATAAAAGAGTCTGGACACAGTGAATGTAAATGTGGGTGTCGTTGGAAATCCTGAAGCATGCTTGGTCATCTTATCTTGGACAAATAAAGATTAAAGCCAAAAACAACCAGATGAAGAGATACTACCCTCTGAAGTGACTAATTCTGGTCAGCTGCAACTGCAGGTTGTGTGTTTTGTGGGAGGCGCAGGAGAAGCAGCATGACTTTAATCCCTCAGGAGGATATAAATACAATAAAGAACTAAGTGGCAACCGCAGGTCACATTGCCACAAGTCAGACAAGTATCACAGGACTGTATGTAAAAGCAGCACAAACTATAACTGGAAAAGTTTTCAGTGTGATTCTTTGTTTTAATTGGTGACCTCAAAGATGTTGTACACTCTGAGGCATTTTTTGTCCTGACTAAAGCAGCTCCTTGATAAACTCCGCCTGACTGGTTTGAAGGATGTTAACCATTGAAATCAGCCACAATGACAACCAGCAGGAACAAAATCCTGTAGACTGCATGGTTGGAAGTCTCTGCACTCAGATCAAGGATTTCTCCACAAGGTGGTGCAAGTCTGGTGCAAGATTCTCTGATGACACTAATTCACTGTAGTGAGTGCAACTCATACATGTGCTTACAAAGTGTTGCCATTTCTTTATGACAGCCACGACCACCATCTCTGTTCAGCCGCACACTACTGTCATTAAATGGAGAATTAAATCACTCAAAAATATATAATATAAAAATATACTACTTTCACACTCTCTCTTCTCTCTGACAATGAGTTGACACAAGCTCTGCTGCAGTGCCTCTGTAGCCCCGCCTCCTGTCACTCACAGTGCTTTCTTCTTGTCACTTATCTCATTTGCTGTGGTTGCAGACAGGCTTCTGCAGCACCTCCTTCTGTTTTTTTGTACTTGCACTTCATTGTATTTTGAATAGGTGACAGTCTCAGAGGGTTTTGAACATGTGCACTAACACAAGAAGAAATTTTGATAATTGACTTCAGTCATTCTGCTGTTGTCTGCTACTAACTAAGAAAATGAAAGGCGTCGTTGTCATGTTATAGCCTTGTTAAGTATTTTTTTAATTAAAATTTTTTCCTACGGTGTGAAAAATCTCATCGAATATGAATATTTTTCAAGGTGATGTATCAGAGTTGCAAATTCCAGTATCGTGACAACACTGTGCAACATAACTGAAAGGGTAGGTTCAGTGTTATCAACTGTACTGACACCAGTATCGAGCTGGGATTGGTTCCAGCCCGGGGCAACCATCTAAAAGGATAAGCGGGTATAGCTAATGGATGGCATGGATGGACGATGGACAATTTCAAACAAATTTTTAGTTTTGATAAACTTGCTTGCTAAAATTGTTTGTCAAAGACTTCTGTGTAGACATAAAAAACAAACATGATGGATACTATTTCCAGTAACAGGAAACTCCCAGTGTAGCATACACATCTTTACTGTACTGAAAAACAGTCAGAAGCACCTGTCTGTTGAGTTTTATTAGTGTATTTTGCAGATGATATAATGTGGATGTACTGTTGATTAATTAGGGGAAATAAAGACAGGAAGTCTGAAAGAGATCACAGTGAAACTTTCAGAAGAATAAATAAACCTTATATAGCTATAGTATGAGCTTCCTGTTTTCAAGAATAAGATCTGTTGTGCCTTTTGAGGCCCAGAACCTAAAACCATATTACCACATCGAGTGTTTATGCTCACTGAGAAGCTGCAACTGAATGCAAAGTTTATCAACACTGAAGCTGTCGGTGAAGTTGTGTAATGTAGAGCTCTAAAGTATAGAAGACACATACATATATAAGCTTTAGACTGTAAAATAAATAAACATGTCTATTAAGTTGATCAATGAAAAACTAGATCTCTGTAGCTGTGAGTTTCCATCATATCCTCCAGAATCCTCCAATATAACTTTGATTCTGTATATCAGTATAAACTTGGTACAGTCTGACACATACACTCCCAAACACACTCATGCACACACATGCATGGCACTCCCCCCTTGCAGCTTATTCTCATTACCAGACGTTATGTTGTCATAGGAGCCAGCAGCCAGCTGGACCGTAGAAGTCATTTGGCTGCTGGATTTGGTTACACAGCGGCCTCACAAACACCTCATTCTCAGCAAACCTCCACCCCGGCATCTGTTTCGAGGTCCAACATGTTTCACAAGCACGTTGCACAAGGAGAGAGGAGAGCATTGGTGGGAGGGGTACGGGGCTTCAGTTTAGTTGAACCAAGGCAAAAATCAAAACATGGTATAATAGCTCAATGTGATATTGGGAATCACAGCATGAAAAACGTAATACTTGTTCCTTCTGTGGTTCTTGGTATTAGAAACGGACACAAACAAGTTCTGGAGGATTTTTTGGTGCAAGTAAAGTACTGGAAGTCCGCCCTTTGTCTGTCTGTCTGACTGTGTTAAGTCCTGTGAATGATTTAGCTATTATTTGATGCATGACCTTAAGCTCAAGTCAGCACTTGTTTGTACAAAAATAAAAAGTTAACAAAAAAGAAGTTTGAATGAAACTTCTGTAATCGACCTTATCACGGTGGAAAGGTTTGCATGTGTTGTAAAGGCAGTCTCTCCTCCTAAAGACAATGTGGACACATGTAGGAAGGTACTCGAGGCAAATCAAGACCCTTGTGGATCAGTGCATTGCCAGACAGGTGGTAGGTGGAGGCAGAGGCCTTGGTGGTCTGGAGGGTTTTCTCAAACTATTTGTGTATTATTACTGCTCAGCCTCCCTGGGAAAGCCCATACCAGGATGCTGGGAAGAAAGCTATGACTGGTGAATTTGAGATCCTGTAGGGGCCATGCTGACTCTGTCCTGAGGGAAAAGGGATACCAGCTCTTTACTCTTGCAAGGTTCTAGATCGGAACAGCAGTCTAAATGTGCTTTGTGGATTTGGAAAAGCTTTGTTATTGTGTCGTCTGGTTGGCTTGTTTGGGGTGCTGCATGGATATGGAGTACTGGAGACACTTAGCAGCACCTGTGAGGCCACCAAACTGTATTTCCTCCTTTGGATTGGGAGAACAAGTTGCTTCCCCCAAGTGAAGGTGTTCAGTTGTCTCAACGTCTTGTTCATGAATGACGGTAATGCAACAGATTTGTGCAGCATTCTCAGTAATGTGGGCATGATACCAGACTGTTGTGTTAACAGGGAACATGTGGTGTGATTCAGACCCAGCTCCACTGAAGGTGAGGAAAGGGTCAGTGTGAATAATCATGGTCATACAGAGCACAGAGTAGTTTAGGAAAATACTCGTAATAGTGTATTAGACTGTGCGATGGGTTGAGTTATACGAGGATTGGTTCATATGACATGTTGTCCAACAACATCCAAAGTGATTCGAATGGCCACACTTAAAGGCGAATGACAATCTGTGGTCATAAAAATGAATGGGGGAAATGGTGTTTCCAGGGCTTTCTTGACCCTGCGACCTGCCGTTCTGATGCCGTATACCAGCCCCTGAATTCCATTTGAGCAAGACTGTGAGCTTCTTTTGTCTCCACAAATGCAGAGGAATCTTTGCCTGAATGCCTTAATTTTTTTTTCCATATTTCTGAACAACTGAGCCATCAGTATGGTCATAGGTCTGGCACTCAGCCTCACTCAGTGTGTAAATTAAATAATATGAGCCCACTGCTGGTACCATCTGATATCGCCTTCCTTGTATAAAAACCAGTCAGTAGCAGAATACAGCTGAAGTAGCACGCATTTTAAATCAAACTGAGGCGAGACTTGAAGACAAGAGAAAAAAATGCACCCCTTTTTATCTTAGCTAGAGTGGAGAGGGAGTTCAGGCAGCAGCTTTCAGATGAACTGGGTCAACTTTAGCAGGTTGAGAGAACAGCTGAAGGCATAACATCTGATGCTGCCTCCACATCCTCACCACGTCACGGCTTTTGATAGGTCAAGTCAGTTTTTTAAACGTCTGACATTTTAATGCCCCGCACACTCCACCTCCTCTTTCATGTGTCTGCCAGCACGTCCTATTCAGCCGCCTGCCCTGTTTCTTAAAAGACAAATATTTGTCCGCCATGTCGACAGCAGCAAGACGGTCAGTTGGTGAGATCATCAGGTCCAGCGAGTCCATCGGTCCCTGACTGGTGAGACTGAGTGGTGCTCCTCTGCTGGAGCATACTGCAGGTTGGAGCTCAGAGCTTTCCTGTGAATTATACAGTTAAACCTGCTGATGTGCTGTGTATGGTGCAAATCTAAAAACATCCATAAGGACATAGAGACTATTATAAAACCACGGGAATGCATAAATGAGTTTTCACAGAAGTGAAGCTGAAGGAGTATGTGTTAGATTGTGATCAAGGATCTGTTTGTGGTTGCTGTATTTTGAAAAGGCTTTAACTTAATTTGTTTTATGTTGAGTCTGTCAAACGTGTGTGTGTGTGTGTGTGTGTGTGTGTGTGTGTGTGTGAGTGAGTATGCTGAGCCTGTAAACAGTTAAAATATCCACAGGAGGCTGCCACACTGCCTCAGAGAGCTTCCCCTTTCAGAGGCGGTGGTCATTGAAACACACACTGCACACATACACCACACGTTTACCACATACTCTGCATATACATTACTCTACGCACACACACATTGCACAAACTCACTCTACACACATGCATACACGTGATGCAACTACTACGACCGCAGACCCCCTCTATCTCCCTCGCTCACACACACATGCTGCACATACACTGTCACATAGTTCATGTCTTTTTTAAAGCCTCAGTAGTCCATGTGCCAGAGAAGACAGAGAGAGCCATAGAGAGACAGAAGGAGGGAAGGAAGGAGGGAGGGAGGAGGGTGGGATCTCCAGAGAAGAGAGAGAGAGCGCACTGAAGTTAAAGGAGCTGAACTCCTCAATGTGGATTTGAAACCAACAGCTTCAGCTCTCCTCCTTCAGCTCTCCAAACCGCATGAAACAGCAGTGCTGAGGAAATGACTCTTTAAAACCCACTCCGCTTTGATCCCGCTTCCTCCTTTTCACCCTTGACTGGTTTCTTGACTGGAGGCATGCCGCTGAAACACACCGAGGAGGGTTTTCCTCCGTCTGTCTGCGCCTCAATGGAAACCTGGTGTGGTGTGGAGACAGAGGAGACAGCGCACGAGAGCCGAGGAGTAGAGGAGCACCCGGAGGAGGAGGAAGAGGAGGATTAGTGCAGAGCAAAGCAGAAGGGAGACAAAAACAACCACAAACATGAGTTTACCGACTAACTGTATGTATCTGGCCCCCTCGGTCCAGGATCGCTACTTCAAAGTGAGGAATGGGAATATCTGTGGATCGCCGTGCGCTGTCAACCGGCCCATCGACATTGTGCAGAAACGCAGGCGGTAGGCCAGATGTGGTTTTAATCCAGATGTTGTAGATGCACAACTCTAAACACACTGCTGTCTATTCTCTCTTTTCTTTTTTAACCAGTTACACAATTCTTCAGCTGACAAACACTTCAGTGAGTTATGATAAAATCACTGTAACTTTACTGTAATATTAAAGATATAAGATTCTCATAGGGAGATACAGTGTTTTTATCATAATGAATAATCTTTGTCTCCTATGCTATTATTTCAATAAGATGGGTGGTCATAACATCACGAAAACCCCGAATACATTGCGGTCCAATTCCACAGCCCTGCAACAAATGTGAGATTTATATAAGTTTATTCTAGATGTAATATATTTAAAAAGGTCAGGGAGGCTTTTACTTTTCCTGTATTTTCCACTAAAATGTGTCCATTTTTTAGTTTATTATAAAGCACATCTTGAAACATTATTTTAATACAGCTCTCATTATGTTTTAACTTGTACCCACCCCCTCAAAATCACAATATCACTCGACATTGAATTTATTATTATTATTTTACATGTTTTTAGCTGATCAAAAGTATATTTGTGACTACAGTTTATTGTATATTTTTTACAGTGTTACTGCAGGCATTTTATATTGTGTCAGGGCCTCTCAGTACTTAAACTGATCTTATTTTATTAACAACAATCACTCAGTTATTATCAAAAGAAGTTTCTGACTTTGACAGTAAAATTGTGCTGTAATATTCTCATCGTGATCTTGGTTCCAGGTGTGTCTGGATACAGCGTCTGCCTCCAAATTGTTCCTGTAATATTCATAATAAGATACACAATCTTTTTCTTGTTACTCAGCATGTAACATTTATAACCTCATGATATTCCTATTATTCATACTTGACTTATAGTATAATGAGTCTGAGCTACTCAGAGGTCAGAGTGACCTCAGTGTACTTAATGATATTTGATGATATTTTTGATTTCATCTCCCGAAATATCACCATAACACCCCTACAGTCATCGTCTGTCTGTGCTGCTCAGTAGTGGGTTTATACAGAGACCTATTTCATATATTTTCCCTGATGGTTGGAAGATTTCATCAGTCAATTTCATCCCAAACAGGCATAATTAATTTGTGATTGAGTGTGTGTGTGTGTGTGTGTGTGTGTGTGTGTGTGGGGTGAAGCTTAGTCTTGACAGTTTTTAATTTCTCATCAATGATCGCACAATTTTTAGGAAAACACATGGACATTATTGAAAATACTCATCTTTATCTACTGTATCTCTGCTTGTTTTTTTACATTTCACACACACACACACACACACACACACACACACACACACACACACAAAGAAACCTAAACTTAATGTGCACATACAGTCAGAAGGCTCAGGGTCAAGTGTGAGAGTATAATAATAATAATGATAACAATAATAATAATAATAGAAATTAAATGAATGTAAAATTGAAGTTGTAGACAATTACTTTTTAAAGAAGAAAAACAGATAATGTCTAAAACAAAAAACAATGAGGGCAATAGCCGTTAGTTTATTTGTCTTTTAACAATAAGCGCTTATACTCACCAGATGAGTATACCTGAAAGTGCCTGCAGTCATAAGGGCCGCAGAAGGAAATGTGACTAATTTTGTAGCCGGCCTTTCAGAAAGCCATGACGACAACAGACTTGTTGGGCGGGGAGGGGGGATCAAAGTGTCTTTATAATGTCAACCCACCAATAAAAAACCTTCAAAGGGAGATCGCTAATGAACGCAGAGTTGGACGTATTTATAGCCCTGATGGATCGACCACATGTGTGTAATAACACACTCAAAAAGCAGCGGAGAAAAGTAGAGTGCACTTTGTAATTGTATGAATCCCTTTAACCCCGCACCCTGTGTAGTTTCCATTAATTCCTACATGGAAACATGCTGCTCTCATCATCATCCCTTTAACTTGTAAGTTTTACAGTTAGTTTTGGCAAACAGAGATTAACGTCTGTCAGTGCGGATACTTAGCTCATGATGACGTAGGAATTTGGTGTGTGTGAAAGGTTTCAGTCATCTCTTCTTTACCCACAGTCTGATAAAGTTACTCAGTTTTGCCATAGTGCCATATTCTGTCTTGTCTTTTCACTTTCTGTTCTGTCCTTTAGTTTTCTATCTTGTCCTGCTTTATTGAACTCTTATGTCCTCTTACATTACACACATAATGTTTACCACAGTACTGTTGATTTGACTGGTAACATACATTTACCTTGGATTATCAACATCAGTGTTACAATATAAAAATACAGAATGATTTTATCCAAATCGGCCCTTTTTATCTTGCCCTAATCAGTATTGCTCTTTTAATCAGTAGGCCTGTAACTTCAGCGATGTTGATAATGGTGATGATGAAGACTGCGTCAGACTCTGACTTACCGCCCAGCGTGGACCAGTGATGTCAGCTAGACACTGACTCATACAGTGAGAAGTGGAGCTAACAGCTCATCAATCTTGTAATAATAACAACAATGAAAATGTAAATGTCACCAAAGTTACTCAGCACTGTGAGATCAAAGCACCTCAACAGCCCCATAAAAAGCCACTTAATGACAGAGTTAATGGATCTTGCAAACATTCACCAGCATAAATTACAATATACAAATAAAACATTTGTATTTGAAGGACCCTTCTGTCTTTTTGTTGCCACTTTAATGCTGTTTTTTTTAGTTCAGGTGGTTTAATCCTCAGTGTTTGACTCCATTTATAGCTGCTCTTCAGTGTGTTTGAAGTACTGAGTTAATTTAATACAATAGATTAAAGCTCTGATGTGATATTTCTTGAAGGTGGTAGCCGACATGATTTAGTTGCTGAGGTCAGAGGTGCTTTGTTCTTTGCATGTTGGTGACTGTCATGATGAAATGTGTAATGTGTGGCCTTTTGCTCTTGGCTGCTTGTGAAACGTCACACTAAACACGTCGCAGGTCATAGTTCCTCCACAGAATTTAACTGAGTTTGTGTTTACATAAGGATCAGTGTTCTAATAGTTCATAGCAGCATGATAACTGCAGTTTGATTTTTTAATTTGCAGTCTCTCTCTGTGTTTTGGCTAACTTTGTTTTGTTGTGCAGTTGTCAACCAGTTTGTATTGTTTAAGTTGTTTTTCTATATTTTTATGTTGAAGCTGTTGATAGCAGATAGTTTGTGCCGCTTACATTCACATTTGACAATTTAATATCCACTACCTCAGATTTATCCTTGCTCTCATTCTTAAGTTGTCACATTTGTGCCTTTCTTGTTGGTGCATCAACACATAATCAAGCAATGCTGATTCCAAAGTTCTGCAAATTCCTTCCTTCCTCCAAATACTTTATGGGTTTTTGTCATGGTGGAAAAGTATCTGAAACAGTATATAATACACAGCTTTTTAAGATAAGATAAGATAAGATAAGATAAGATAAGATAAGATAAGATAAGATGTGCTTTATTGTCCCCTGGGGAAGATTTGGCATGGCCAGTAGTGCTACACCCAGCTGCAGTTAACTTGAAGCAATAGTCAGCATGACAGTTCAGTGATACCCTCAGACATAATACAGTAAGCTACACGTTTAGGAAAAGGAAGGCTCAGGGAAGAGCTTCGCCATCCCTGATTGTGTGTTGGAGGTCTGAGATTTGGCCACAGTGAAATAAGTGCCTGCAGCTCTTTATCTAGTCTGTGTACTGAACTGATCCAGAGACAAATCAGCAGTAAAAAATGTCCATCTGTTGATTGTTAACCTCAGTCCAAGCTTAACTATCCTAAACATCACTTCTTCTACAGCTGCTTTGTAATTAAAGTCTAATAAGGTTTCTTAACTGAAAGGCTGTTTCTTTGTTGCAGCTGCAGGGAGTGATGACAAGGAAAGAGCAGTATACTAGCGCTGCGAGCATGGCCGTGTTGATATAAATGTTTTCAGCTGTAGCTGACACCTGCGGTCAGCTACTCTAGCTCTTTTTGTGTGATGTATTGTGCTCATTCTTTTAGGCTTAGATATGCATGGAAACTCTTGTGTGGACAATAACATTCTCACAGCCCAAAACCACAAGATCTCTAAATCACACTGATGAAATTAGTTTGTGGCTCTCAGCTTTTTTACAGCAGAATAACTCTTCACAACTATTGACTCGCTACAGTTGTTAGCAAATGAAATGCTTGGATACGTCTCTGTCTTTAACTGAAGAATTAATAACACTGTTGATGAACACCTACAACCTATACCAGCAGGTGAACTTGGCGCCCCCAGGAGCACTCAATTCAGGTCTTTTTTTACTTTTATTCTTTCTCTGAACGCTAAATTACTTTCTTATCTTGAGCATCCACTCCAGAAACTTTTCTTGGACACTTCTTAGGACTTTCCTCCATATCTTCCACCATAATCCTGGCTGCTGCTCCATCACAATGGTCTCTCCACCCTTCCCTGTGAAAGAAATCCTTATTTTATACTGTCAACATACCTAGTATCTGAAGAAAACATCAGTAGTATTCGCATACAGATGAAGTATTAAAAAAAACGAAACAAAAAGCAGTGCCAAATCTAACATAAATAAATGAATCTCTCTCATTTCGCTCTGGCTGGTTGACGTAAAATGCACCGGGAAGTCGCCAAAACTGTGACACACAGAGGGCTTTCCCTGGTGCCACTGCCAATAGGCTTTATCAGCATTGTGCAAACTAATTTGGTAAGATCCTGAATGTACCAGACATTCATTTATATGTCGAAGTCCCACTTTAGCTTTAAGTAACAAACTAAATAATAAGATAGGTTCTATGTTTCCCTGTGGCTCTAGTCAGTCAGAAACTTCCATCATAGTAACCATTATCAGATCATGATACCAGTGGCTGGCTGATGTCTGATATTTAATTTAAGGCCGACATTTGAGCCAAATATCAGTTTAACTCATGTAGTCTCCACGCAGGTATCGTCTGACTTTTTGTGCTATCTGCACACGATCTGTCCCTTCCAACGGCTCAGAAATGAGATCTGACCTTTGGTGGTGTCACAGCAGGTTTGCCAGCCCTCGGGGCCTCAGCCCATATGTCAACACACAACGACGTGACGCACAGCTCCATCCACATGAGGTCAAAGGTCACCGTGAGCTGCCAGCATGTTGGAACATAATGTAAACGGAGAGTCACGTTAGTCCTGGTTCACCGCCCGTTTAAGTACGCTATAAGTACCAGCTAATGGTCTTGGTGGTCATATCATCCCCCTGCAGCTGGTAAGGCTTTACTGTCTCAGGCATGTCTTGCCTTGAGTATCCTCGCATGATATGGATCTGATGGGTTCAGTTAAGGAGACTCTTGCTTTCCACACTGAATTCTGCACAACTTCACTGATTGAGTAGGCTGACCAATCGCAAGAGCACTATGTATTCTGCCCCCCAAAAGGTGCTTAGGTAATAATAAACTTTATTAATGTACCACCACAATAAGGGCAGAGTGCTCTCACATGAAATAGACATAATGGACAGTTCAATATAAAAGGACATTTAAAACAGTTTAAAACATGGATTAAGTGATTCATAAAATCATAGAGTTGTAAAACTAGAAATCATAAAACCAAGTAAGATTTTAAAAGAGTTGCTGCAGCCTGAAGCATAAAAAGAAAGAGTTTCTGACCTGTTTCAAGACAGACAGAGCAAGTTAAAGACTAAAGTGAACAGATACATTTTTAGCTTTCTTTTAAAAATATTTAGCGAGCTAGCTTCCCTGATATCTATAGGTAGTGTGTTCCATAGCTTTGGGGCGTAATTGACAAAGGCCGCATCTCCGAACCTCTTCCAGCTGTTACTGGGAACCTCCAGTAAACCAGCAGCAGATGATCACAGTGTTCTTGGAGGCAAATAGTTAACAAGGGAGTTATCAATGTAGCTCAGTCCCAGCCCATGTAGGGCTTTGTATACAAGGAGGAGGACCTTGAAATCAATTCTAGATGTAACAGGAAGTCAGTGCAGAGCAGCTCAGACTGGCCTGCTGAGTTTTGAATGAGCTGAAGTCTCTCAGTGGTGTTTTTTGGGAGGCCAGTAAAAACTACATTACAGTCGTCGAGTCAACTTGAAATAAAGGCATGAATCAATTTCTAGGCATGTTCTTCATTTAGAAATGGTCGTACCTTGGCTATGTTTCAGAGGTGGAAAAATGATAATGTTTTCGACGTATGATAAATTAGGTTAGATCCTTCAGATGATTTTAGCGTATCCCCACATCACATGGAGAGGAAATTTCGTAAAGAGGCTGACTGATACAGTATGCTACTGTAGAAACACAGTGGGAATTCCTGGCACAATTTCACCTGCTTCCAAGGTGTATGAGTAAGGAAAACAGTCTATGGAGGTCAAAACTCCAGGAATACTTGTAGTATAACTAACAACTTAATTTACAACAAAGCTTGGAAAGATATTTACCTGCTAATTAAAATTATTTTATAGTTTGAACTCCACTTTAACCTGAAGTGTCGACCACATCTCACAGTCCACCTCAGATGATAGAGGTTCTCAAAGTATGAAACGTGTTAACAGGTGGTTGTACAGTATGCGAAGGGGGGACCGTAAATTGTCTCTGTTCAAAGATGGCGTTTGGCTTCAGATGTTTATGGCCTCCTTGATCTTTCTACGTCCGTCCACTGACTCCTCCCAGTCGCTGCTGTGACTGGTTTTGGTCAGATGTTCACAGACAGCTGTTGTTGTCTGTTTATGTCCATTCAGGATCTTTGCCATTTCACAGATGTCGTGCAAAGTTCCCCACAGCTGTTGCATGTGATGTCATAATGATGTAATACATCACTCCAGTTTTCCAATCTAGGGTTATTTGTCTTTAGGGTTTATTAACAGACGTTTTCAGATCTTTATGATATATACAGTATTCTACAAAGATCCATCACCCCCAATACATAAAAGGTTATACCTAACTCATATATTCAGCTAATAAATTCTGAGGACTGACAGGAAACATTGACGTGCCAGTGGCTGCTCACTGGACTTGATCCCAAATCGTTCGCGCAATTCACGGCTTACGCCTCAAACCACTGAACCACAGGACGCCTCTGCTCTGTGTCCCTGGAGTCACTCCTCTGTGTTCCTACAACAAACACGCCTCAACAGAAATCCCACTGCGTCCACAAGTGCAGCCAGCTGGTTTCCGGCTTGTATCTTTTTAGCGTGTTTTCATAGCATCCTTTGTGTTTAAGTCTCTCATTTGGTGGAAAAACAGAACTGCAGCGAGCGGAGCGTTCGGCCGGGAATAATTGCAGGCCTGAGAGCTGGTCGATCGGCATTGCAGTGACAGCCATGAAACCACAACTGACGTCAGCAGACAAAGTGTGACTGTGTTTGTGTGACTGCGTGTGTACTTGTGCAGAATATCACAGCTAGAATAGTTGACTGTTATCCTGACATCTCTGTGACTCCAGGAATGATGATCAACTCAAGGGGTAGATGAACTCTTCACAAAGAGGCTCTGTCACGCTATTTCCTCGCAGGATTAGAAAATAGTGTGGTTGATGGACTTTTACATAATCTAAACGAATGAAGTAATAAGGCGTCCACATGCAGCCTGTTCCTGCGCAGTTTGTCACAGGTGAACTCGATCACCTACACAGACCTCAGAGCTCTGCGTACGCAGCGGGATGCCAGGTAGGGAAAGGCATGGGGACTGGACTTTATTTCGTTACAGATTACAAAGACTGCAGTGATGTGACAAGATGGTGTGAGTGTGTGTGAGTGTTTTATAGATGCTGTCATCAGTTTATGCTGCATGATACATGAACATTGACTCAGGGTCATATGGTGTCTGGTTTTTGCAGTTAGATGAGATTAAAAAAACAAATACTATTGTGGGTATAAACACGTTTGCAAGTATCATTGTTATGAATATCTGATATTTTCTGTTTCATGCTGGGTTATTAATGCAAAAACTAAATAATAATATTTGTGAAATATAGGAATGCATCCAATTTTTCTTCTTCCAGTGCCAGTTCTGATATCTCCACTCTGATGATAGCGAGTACTGATCCAATACCCGTGCTTATTTGTGTGCCTCACTGTGTAGAAATCATGGAGATCATTTTTAAGGATTGCTCTAGCACTAAAAACTAAGAAACTGAAAAAATTGAGCTGTCAATGGAAACCATTTTAAACACTTTTAATGGCTTTTAGAAAGAAACTGTGTTGATATGGATCAGTTATGTCAAGGATGATACTTGATCCACTGAGATTAGGCAGATCAGTGTATTGTGTTGGTGCATCCCTAAGAAAATGTACATACAAAATAGATTTTATTCTTTAATATGTTTTTTTATCCAATACCTTTTATTCTATTAAAGAATAATCTTACTCCTCTTAATAGTGTTAATGATAATAAGTGCTACACAATGAAAGCACTTAAAACAATTACGACAAAAAAGGCACAGAAAGACTTGAAGAAAACACACTCCCCCTGTTTTCTGCATCTTGTCGTGCCCCGCTGATCAGTGATGTGATTGGCTGCTGCTGGTTTGCCCTTGGCTAATTAGAAGAGGAAGTGGCACACTCCAGCCTTACTGCCGGACTCAATCACTGTATACCGAAAGGCGCCAATTAGTACCGTATGAACCTGATTAGAGGAGCACTCAGCATGGCCTGTTGCTCAGCAAAGACAGACAGTGTGTGTGTGTGTGTGTGTGTGTGTGTGTGTGTGTGTGTGTGTGTGTTCGTGCCCTAAACCAGCCTGTCCAGTTGCGCACCAGTGTGATGTAAGGTTGTTCGATTTTTACATTGATTCTGGAGCCAAATCTAGATCTCTACTGCTGGGGCTATAATCACACACTGCCTCTGTGAGCGTGTGTGTGTGTGGTTCTGGGTGGTTCTGGCCCAGTGTGTTACCCTCCCAACCATTTTCTAATGATGTTAATGCTCATCAGCCACTGTATGGATTTCTCCCTGGCTGGATGGACAGACCTAATCACTGCACATAGACTCCACGATCAATACTCGTCCGGAGGAGTGAATCAACCTTTGAGGCGCCCTGCATGCCAAAAATTTAACCACTTGAGCACTACACTGGTCACTTTTCATTTTTAAAGGGCCAGTCTGCTGAAGAGGCCACCATTGAACCACAGTTCAAACACCCAAGACAGCAAACAACTGCCCTGCGGATGTGTTTCTGACCAAACAACAAATCACTACCCGCACTGACCGACCTCCCAACTCCCAAGACAAGAGAAAACATAATGTTTTAACAATGACCCATGGATAAAACAATCTAACCTAAAAAAAACAAAGGGAATTGTCAGGTTTTGTTGCGATCTATCTACTCTGTAGCTACAGTCATGGGCGGATTGTAAGACAATGAGCCTTGGGCACAGTTATGCAACGGGCCCCACCACCTGTCCTACAAAAGAGCAAGACACAAAGACTTTCTTTCTCTTTCTTTGGGTTTGTGTCTCTATGGGGTTATTTTGGGTCTCCTTTTGGCTGTTTTGTGTCTCTTAAAGGGATTTTTGTGACTTTTTTGGTCCTTTATTGTGTCCCTGTGGTTATTTGTGGCTCTTTTGATCATTTTGTGTCTCTTCGTAGTCATTTTGTTCCACTTTGTGGTCTTTTTGTGATCATTTTGAGTCTCTTCCTGGTTGGTGCGTGTTAATTTTAGTGACATTTTGCAAGTGAAGGCTAGTTGGCCCCTTACACTTTGGGCCCCTGTGTCTGTGCCCTGTGGGCCATAGCTATAGTAAATGTAAGCAGAAAGTTAATGCCTATGCTCTGGATTATCAGAAGATCTATCTTAGAAGTTAACAGGGGATGTTATGGTAACAAAATACTCCCAGCTGCACAACTGCACTGGTTGCACACACTGTAGTCACACAAATACAGTCGACACACGAAAGTTACAATTTTAACACTCCTCAGTATGTTATGATAATTATGCACATGGTTGCACACAGTATTTGAGTATGGATCACAGCCTGTAATGTTAGGCCTTTTATCTCACCTTCTTTCTACCATTCTCTGTTGTTGCAGCAATCAAAACACATGTCTGCTGTTTTCAAAGGCGAGAGTCCTTCCTCTGCCTGTAGGTCAGAGGTCACACAGAAAAATAATAACACAGCAGCTGGCTTGACTTGGTGCAACCTTCTCCTCCCCTTGGCTATATTTAGAGAGACATGAGCTGCTCTGAGATCAGATGTTGATGTTGGGCAGAGAGTGTTTGCTCTGTTTGGACAGCGATCCACAGTGGCTGGTCAGGTGGATGGAAAGAGCAGCTGGCTCTTCATGGAGGTGTGGCAGTCTCGAAGAAGAGTAGTATTACATGATCTTTGCATGTTATGAAATGTACGCTTCTCTCTGCAGCAGACTGAAGTACAGTAACACTACGGTAATTTAGCTAATTTAGCTAGGGCTAAGTGAAATAATGTTACTGCTAGTGGAAACTGTTTCTCATTTGGGTTGTCAATAAAGTAAGCTACAGCACCTTGAGGCCTTTGTGGTTACAGGGAAATTTTCTAGATGCTAACCATTTCTCTGAATGCTGTTACCTGTATTATTGTGTATAGCGTTTCTATATTCAGGTTGAACTAAGGTTGCTTTATGCAGTGATGAACTCAGTATATGTTCACAGAGCCTCTTGTGGGCACCTCTTGTTCAGACAGTCAGCGGCTGTAGAGCACTGCAAAGCTGCCTCATTCAAGAGCATAATATAACATGCTAACGTTATTAGCACAAGCCTATGGCCTTTTACATTGCATAGATTAGCCTAGTGACGAGCAGAGATTTCCTCTGCTCACATGAAGCCAGGATAAATCCTAATGTATAAATCCCCGAAGGGTTAATCAGAAACAAGACTTAAATGTTATTTTAGTGGAGGCTTTACTGTCTTCACAATTTATTGTTTCCTATCTGTGAAATTAAAGTAAATAAAAGCTTCCTTTCCACTGAGGGAAATGGTGTCAGCTTACAAAAATAGACAGGAGGTCTGCATCGCAATAATGTGTAGTTACATTTCTTGGGAGGTGCATGTCAGGCTACGCCATAGGCTCTATGTCGACGTAGAGCCTGTGGCGTAGGTATGGTGTCGCTTCGATTCGTTAGTATAAATTCCGCCTTGGCCTCTAAGCTGTTGGTGCGGACTAATCAGTTATAAATATGTAGCTATTTTGAAACAACAAATACAACTATTTACGGATGTTTTTTTGTATCTTTTAAGATTGATTTCATTTATTTTATTAGCACAGGCTAGTTACATAAAGTTGAAGAAAAGTGGAAAGATACTGCTCCTTCAGAAAGTGGAGAGTGTTTGTGATGAAGAGCTATAGACTTTACTTGTGGTTTGAACCAGGTGGGGTTTTTTGTTTCTTGCTTTGATATACACAGATCTGGGTCTGCATAAATAACTCTGCTGCTTGTTTTTTTCCTGCCCTGCTGCCCAACATCTCCTCTCTGTGTGCTGTCATCATGAATATATAAACACACACACACACACACACACACACACACACACACACACAGTACAAACATTGCATAGTGACAGCGAAAGGAAAGATCTGTTAGGCAGGGGGCTGGATGAGGGGGAAGCGGGTTGTTTTTCTGCTGCTTTCAGATCAAATATACAATAGGTTTGAGGTGTAAAGCAAACAAACCCTCTCCACTCCCTGAACTCTCTTACTCCCACACCTGAACTCTCTTACTCCCACACACACACACACACACACACACACATTGCCCTTCCAAAAGGTTCTTCTCTAACTGCTTTATATTTATGCTGTTTTTCTCATTTCAAATCATGTAAAATCATTAGTGAATTTAAAGGGTGGGAATCAGTAGAGCCCCCGCTGCACTATATTATCACGATACCCAAGTCACAGTGCCGTATTATTGTTATTTTAAGAGTATTGTGATAACATATATTGTAGTAGTTTGCAATCAGTTACCTATTTTCATCTGTAAGTTACGCCCCCAAAGGCAAACTTTGTCAAAATCTGTTTTATCTAAAGAGATAAAGTCTTCGGTCTGTTCTAGTAGGTTACTGTAGCTTTAATTTGTATTTTCAGTATTAATGATTTATATTTTTTAAAAATCGATAACTTGGCTTCTGTGTATCAATACAAAATTTCCACACAAAATATCGTGACACTTTGCTGTATCGATTTTTTCCCACACACACACGCGTGCACACACACATTCATGTATACCCTAGCCTGTTTTCCTCCTCTCCTCCTCACCTCTCGCCTCCTTCCTGGTGTGATGCTCTAGGCCCCTCGGCCAATTCCCACGCTACAAGGAAAGAAAACAGGAGGGAGCATGTGTGTGTATGTGTGTGTGGGTTGACCTCTGACCCTGTGCCTGTGTCATCCCCCATCAGAAACAGAAAGTTCCTTAAATCCCTCAGCCCTGGTTCCCATGAGCACATCACAAACATGTGTGCACGGACAACAAGGGGGACTGGTTGTACTTTGAATTTCCCATCCTTAAGGGTTTAGATGTTGATGCAATTGCAGAGGCTAACTTTAGGAAGAGGCTTTACAGGGATGATATAGGGTCAGCCTCGGATTCAAAAATGTTCTCTGGCTCTGGGCATGGCCATACATCAAATTGGCCGTAACACAAATACGCTGTGTGACATCGGTGAAGCTTTTTGATTCGACAGTTTTAGTACAGTGACATTTTTAGATAAACATAGTGACTGTAACTGTAAAAGTTAACCATGATGTGACTGTTAATCCATTATGTAATTTTAAGTCAGAGTTAAGATAAAGCTGATTTGTATCCAAACAGGCTGGAGCCTATCCCAGCTGACACTCTACGAGAGGCAGGGTACACCCTGGACAGGTCACTTGACTATCACAGGGCTAATTTAAAATAGTTGGTGAATCATTTTCTGTCATTTCACTTATTGATTAAATGGCCAATTGTTTTAGCTCCATACTGTAATCCCAGTTTAATCTCACAAATTAACAGTCCAAATAAGCAGTCCTTTTATTTGGTTCCAAGGAAAAAGAATTCCTCCTCTTCGATATGTCGATGAGCCATAACCAAAACATCCTGGGAACAAAAGCAGAGGTTCGGATGTGGGTGTTGGAGGGTGTGTGTGTGTGTGTGTGTGGGTGGGTGGGTGAGTGTGAGAAAACTTAAGTAAAACAGAGTTAAAGAGCGAAAAGGGAGCCATCATTTACGTCAGAGAATTGGAGAACAATGCTGGAGGCACGAGACAGAGCAAGGTCAACTTGTTGTGTGTGCTGCAACTGAACAAGACGCCAGCCAGGCTGCCTGTTTATCTCCCTGTCTGCCTGTTTAAAGGGAGAATGCCCGTCTTACCCAGTAGCAGGGGTACGGTAGTAGCTTCATCTGGAAATATTATTATCAACTGTAGAAACTCAGACTGGTTGGGCTCTAGCTACAGTGTCATTTATATTTTACATAACAGCTTGTAATTAAAAAACTTAATATTTGTCCAGCCTTGATTAATAGCCTTTACATTTGCTCTAAAAGTTACATTATTTTTCTTTTTTGCAGCAGAAACCAAATATGTCCTCAAGGAGCCATCCATTGTCTGTCCAATACTACTCTGTTATTCTTGTGATGGGAGGAAAAAAAAATCATGAAGTACAACTGGATTACTTTACATGAAAGTAATGAAATGCACAGTATGTTCAGCTGGTTTCAGCCCTGCAGTACATAATATGAAAATTACAAAGAAAGTATCATTAGGACTGATAAAAAATAACTCACATGGACACAATAAAGATAGATCATTATACAAAAGACAAGTTTTGAGCAGAGCCTTGTTTACGGGACATCGCAGTACCATATTTTCTTCAGTAGTGGGAGCTGTCTTACTATTAGAAGCCTGGTCAGCTACTTCTGAATGGGAATGAATGCCATTGACTAACAGCGAGCTCTGGTGAACTGCAGCCACTGAAAAGCTCAATGGGGTTTATCAATGTGTGAAAATCTTACAACATCAAAAGCACTAAAAATCTTAATAAGTCTGCAGAAACACTCTGAATCACTATGTAAGTATTGTACCTGCTTTTCTCACCGCCATTAGTGCCATTACTTCATCAAATTTGTTTTTCAGTGATCTGTTTTGCAGTCATGTTCATATGAATTCATTTGTTCAGCCTTTAATATGAAGGAACTGTCAGTTACTGTTCGTAAACAGCGCAAACCAACCCCAGGTTCACCCTTTTTTTGTAAATCTTCACTATATTTGTGTTTGCTCTGTGCTGTATCCACAATTATTTATTATAATTATTATGATTTTTAATTAGCATGTATAATTTATATTATCTAATTTATGAACTTATAATTATAATTTAGCTTCTTCTTAGATGCATGCTTCTTAGTTATGGTCTGGCAAATGGTTGCTACCTTTTCATTAAGTCCCGAACATCATGATCACAGCAGAATAAGAGGGAAATAAGAAAGTACAGGCAGAGGGCAGAATCTCTGCAGATAAATACACCACCATACACTTTTAGTGGGTTATAAGTGATGATTGAGAGGGATTACTTCTGTATGAGTCCTTACATTTTGTAGGACATCCTGCATTTTATACCTTAGAGAGGTAGGGAAAATCCAACATATTCAGTTAGTGTTTGATTATATCTCAGTGTCAGAGGTGGATGAGAATAACGACTTGAAAACCTCATTTCATTGCTTGCTAATATATTTTATAGGGAATTTTTCATTAAAAGCTGGTAATTAATCCAAATAAATAGAGGTGGCAGGTGACTTTGAGATGCTAATACCAAAATGTACAAGTCTGTGTTTCAGTGGAAAGATTTAGTGTCCCATGATGGTTTTTCTCACACAAGAAAAAAGTGAGGTCAGATATTGCTGAGGATGTAAAAACTACAGATATGACACATCAATAAAAGTGTAAGCTGAATTTGAATCTGAAAGACATTTTAAAGTCATGTTTTACTGCTTCAAGGACGTAACTAAGTAGCAGTAAATACCATCTGACTGTGTTCATTCTTGGCAGGGGCCATGGACACTGTCAGAGCGTCCTTGAGCAACATGCCTCAGCATCCTACCTGCTCACTCAGAGATTTATTTGAATAAACGATAAAAAGAAAGTCTTGAGTTTAAGAACTGGAGAGAAAATACTATGGTCTTGAGGTCTACTTGGAGTCTTCTAGAGGCACTTGACCAATCAAAATGAAAAAGAAAATCCTTCATGTATGTATTCATGAGGAGGAGAGAAATCATCTGCACCCTGCCTGGGTTGGGGGGTATCTACGTAAGCTCCATCACAAGTCTCCCAGTTCCCCTCTTTCCTGGCAGGCAGATCTATTTATAGCTTCTGACGTCACTGGTCTCCTCTGATGGAGCCTCGTCACGGCCGACTACACTGAGCCAGGGTGGGGGTTGGGGGGGTGTAAAACGGGGTTGGCTGAGGTGTAGTGAAGTGGTGGGGTGGGGGTGTTATCATTGAGGTAAGCCCTGCTGCAGCCCTGCTCCTCCTCTCTGCCATGCCACACCAATCAGGTGTGAGATGCTGAGCCACATCACTGTGCTGGATACAGCCTTCCTGATCACCCCCACCTCCTCCTCCTCCTCCTCCTCCTCCTCCTCCTCCTCCTGTCTGTCTCTCTGTGCTTCTGTGAATTGGGTCTTTCATTCAGTATCGATTGCATAATAGCCATCTTTCATTTATCAGGCAATGCTATTGCTGGAGCGCTGAAGGCAGGCTGAGCTAAAAATAGACACAGAAGCAACCTTCCAGTGCTCTGTTGGTGCTCTGTTTTCTATTGTCATGACCAGGGAAGGAGGGGGGAGTTACAGCAGATAACAATGGACCTAACTGGTAAAAAATACACACAAATACCTTCAAATTACAACTCAAGTATCCACATACTGATACATTAAAATCTAACTTTAATCACAGAAAATTTGTGTCTTCTAATGCAGTAATGTGGAAGATATTTTGTGTTAGAGTTCAGGTCAGAGAAGAAAAGAATAGTTGTGACCAAAAGGTCACTGGTTTCAGTCTTAAAAAGAGTGAAGTTTGAGCAAGGCACAGCCCTGCTGAAGAAATGTTAAACCGTGGCGAGGCTGAAAAAGATGCTTAGGACACTTTCCATGAAGAAAAGCGTTAATCTTTCACTATCGTATCACCCCCTCTGTGTGCTCAGACAAAAACTTAAAGTCAAGATCTCTTCTGCCCCTCCTTGTTCATCTTCTGTGCTTCTTAGTAGTTACTTCACTAATTTGGTTCAAAGGAAATTTTGGGTTAAAGGGAATTTGTTGAGTGAATGTTTGTGATACTGAACCCTCTAATTCAGACCCTGCAGACTGACCTCATCTTGACTGGAAGGATTTCAAAGGTATTAAATCAGGGCAGAGTCTAGCTACATCCAGCTGGCCAAAAAAAGGCAGATTAATAGAAATACAATTTCATTTTGATCATACCAATGAAATCCAAATTTAAAAAAGGATGCTCGTAGACGTTAAAGAACTTTGTTCAGTCATAGGGGTGCCTTTCAGTGTGGTGGCTGCGATGGGGTGATAGCGGGAGTGGCGGGGGGGTTTTATGGGTAAGCAGCTCTACTGACGTACCACGCATGAAGTCAGTGTTGACGTCATGTGGAGATAGCGGAGGAAAAGAGGTGTGTGAGTGTGTGTTTGCGAAAAGTGAGTAATCACAAGGTCACCTGTTTGAAACGATGCTCACAGTCAGGGTGGAAAATTTGAATCTAACCTTTTTGTCCTTTTTACAGCATGTAGACATTGCTGTCTTCTTGCTGTTGAGGATTTTTTATACCGTCAGATTAATATTCATATCCTGTTCTTGTGTCCTTTTTTAATTTTAACCGTCTTATTTCTGCTGTCACTGACTTCATTTTGATAGTTTTGTCTCAACAAACATGCTGCTGCATTTCAGAAACATTTGATATTTGGACACACAGCCTTCTGTACCTTTAGCTCCACTCACACTCACACTGCAGGGCTTTTATGATATGTGGTTTATCTTAGCCTTGTCTTATCCTTATCTTAGCTTTGTTTTTACTGTCTCCATGTGTATGTCTCCAGCAGCTACAGGAGCTGTTTTATATTAGTGTCAGATTGTTTGGGTGTCACAAGGTTTGGATGTAAAGCTGAGAAATGACCCCAGTCAATAGCCCTTTTTACACAGAGATCACGCCATAGGGCCATTAAGAAGTCCCGTCTTCATACTGCCTTTGCACTTTGTCGCAGAACCAAACAACGGCAGCGTCAAGCCACTCTATTGTGTGATTTTAGACAGCGTGCCAGCATTGCACAAGCAAAAGAAGCATGATGGGCGTGACATTTTAACACAACAGCGTCTGCCTCTAGTGTGATATATAGCATATACATTGGCAGCACTTCCTAAACAATAACAATGGCATTAACAAGGCGATTAATAATCATTTATAGTCCTTGTACACCAAGGGTCTTGACCCAGTCCAGCACTTTCAATTTTATTCTTTCTCTCAGTATCCTTGTTTAAAAGAATACTTCTTCCACTAAATGACCATTTGCATATCAGTTACTCACCCTGTGTTCCGTTGAATTGATAAAGTTTTGCTGTTGTTAAATGTGGTCCCCTTTGAATTTTCTTCATTTTTGGATTCTTCGTTTATCGTTGAAGCATGCAAAAAAGACACCAAACAAACAACAGTTGGGTTTTTTTCACAAATTAGACGTAACATGGGGTGAGTAATTGATATACAAATGGTCATTTTGTGAGTGAAGTTGTGCTTTAAGTCATTGAGGTATGCAAATTAAGTTCAGTAGCATCAGCAGTAATAGTAGTGGTACTAGTGACAGTAATTGTAGTAGTAATTGTTGCATTAGTTGCATTAAAACAGTAGTGATATTTACAGGTAGCCTGATCCCAGACTACCCACAATAATTGAATTAAAGGACTAATGAAGTGAAACAAAATAGCACTCTGGCTCAGTAGCAGGTGGAAACAATAGACACTGCAACAGTAGTATTTATGTATTTTGTCTCTTTCTCTCTCTCTGTAGTTTTGATGTGGAGAATGGCCTGTCGGTGGGACGCAGTCCACTGGACTCTCAGACTAGCCCGGGTTCTGGTCTGGTACTTCAGGCCAACTTCCCCCACAGTCAGCGCCGTGAGTCCTTCCTCTACCGCTCCGACTCAGACTTCGACCTTTCTCCCAAAACCATGTCCCGCAACTCGTCCACTGCCAGCGACCTGTGAGTATTTTAACTACTTCATGTTCAATTTGACAGTGTGGGGTCGCTGATTTGGAGGGAAATCTATTGGTTTGCTTCACAGCACAAAGAATAAATGACCGTTCTTCCAGGAGAAACAGCTACAAACTATCTTAAAACAATGTAAGGCTTGAAAGAGCCAATAGTTTGACAGTGTTTAAAGATGTGTTTATGTAAGGTTGTTTTTTTTATCTAGGTCTAGACTAGGTGCTGGATACCAAAAAACCATTTAATCTCCATGTTTCCCATGTCACTCAGTAGTAGTGTGTCTCCACATAAATTTTTGTGACAGTGGGACACATGAAGTAAATTCTGACGCCCTCAATTGTAACTCTTTCTTGTGGGAAAGAAATAGATTTTGTGTTTCTTGCCCTCATTTGCTCCATATATAAAACATACAGTAAATAGCATCAAATCACATGGAGTGAATCACTACTGTTACAGTAGAGTTATAAGGGAAACACTGGAATTTATTGTCGGTATTTACTCATGTCCAAAAAAGTGCATTTTTGGCACCTGGCTTTAAAGAGGCTTTTGGTAGCAGAGCTCATGTTTGTCAGCGTGAACATCAGTCAAGTTCAGTTAGTATGTACAGCTAACGCCGAAACTAAAATCTTATCTGGGAACTAGTTTTTCATCCAGTTTCTACCTGTTTATACAGCTAAAGATTTTTCTGTACAGCTAGCAGTCTCTTTGAAACCAGAGTGTAAATGGGGCCTCGACCACCAATAGCTGTCGCTCCTTTGTTTTGAAGGGAGGAGGGATTGAAGCATTGGGAAGTCAATTGGCTACCTCGGTGAGACAAAGTGTGAAGACTGCTGTGACTTTTCTGTCCATCTCTTCTGTTGTTATGATCCAAACCTATTACCCCCTCCACCTCCCCTCCTACCACCCCACTTATACGCCACCTTTCCCTGACCACGACCTGAAGAAAATGCCTTGGATGCTCAACTCGAATATGATCACCCCTGCAAAGTTTTTGAAACAGTCCCAGCAAGCATTTGACAGATGGTGATCTGGTATCACAAGTACAACCATTTGCTAATTTGATGAAAAGGCTGTCTGATATTTAGGCTTTGATTTTACAAAACTGTGAGAACCAATGTGCACAGGCTGTCATACAGTAGCTGAAGTTATTCAACGTCAAAATGTTTGCTGGACAGGCTGACTTTGAACCTGTACTTTTCACTGGCAGCATGGATTTACCCTCAAGTCTGAATGGTTGTGAGGTGCATGTTGAGACCCTTAAACTTCCAGAAACCTCCACCTCTTCAAAAGTTGTCCAATGGTTGTTTACCCAGCACCCAGCTGATGCACGAACACTGCTCCTCACCTGCACATAATACCAGTTATACAAATATATATCTTGGAGGCTTAGAACAAAATTAAATCTGCATTAAGTGATTATAGATATTTGTAGAAACATGGGCCTGACACTGGGCTATTGAGTTGTTAGGATTAATGATTAATTATGTTCATGACTAATTAGCAAATATTTGCCGACATTAGCAACAGCATCCTAATAGAGACAGAAATAGAAATAGAAAGTTTCTTATCAGCCAGTGACAGTAATTTTAATATTCACTAACCTTTGAGCTCCACCAACCAATTTACCAATCACTGTTTATTGGACCACATATTGGACAGGTAGCAGCAGACACTCAGCTTCTATGAGCTTGATTACTGGAAA
Organism: Epinephelus moara; assembly: GCF_006386435.1. NCBI lineage: Eukaryota > Metazoa > Chordata > Actinopteri > Perciformes > Serranidae > Epinephelus > Epinephelus moara. The sequence continues at coordinate 32,491,663 of NC_065515.1, forward strand.
TATCAGTCAGTGGTTCTATATGACAAACCTAATAAGAACCTTGAGGCCAGAGACCCCCAAAAATGGGCTACAAATGTATCATTTCAGTCATTTATTCCTAAAAACATCACTTAATGCAGGTTTATTGTGACTGGTTAAGTTATACCTCAATGGGTAGATGCAGTAATGATAAATATTCCCTTGCCAGTAATGAGTGTTAGTCTTTGTGTTCCTCCTCTCTCACCTCATGTGTGTTGAAACTAAATTTGAAGCAGTGGTTCCTTGGCTCCGAGGGTTAACTGTAACCTGCATCTTTGCCTCTAAGAAATGTTTGTATAACTAGAAAAATCCCCTCTCCTTATGTCCAGTGTGATATTTCAGACCAACTATGGGAACTGTACCCCTCACTCCTTCTTTACAATCCCCACATTAAAATGATGACAACAAATAAACACATTTGTTGTCATTGTTGGCGTGTTTGTGTTAAGGGTTTTTTTGTATCACACAGCTTTTTCATTGGATGTCTGTTTGTGTTTGTCTGTGGTTTTCGCAGGCATGGAGAGGACATGATAGTGACTCCGTTTGCACAGGTTAGTAGCTTTGCGTATAGTTGGTTTTGTGAAACGTGAATGTCCAAAAATGTACTGGCAAAAATATACAGAATCCCAATCCACTATTTCCCAGCACTGATTTGATGAGAGGTGCAAACTGACAATGTGTACAACAGGGGTCAAAAGTTTGGAATTATTTTATCTAAAACTTCTCTAAAACTGATTATAATGTTGTTTAAACTTTCAGTGTCAGTGAAGCTTCAGTGGAGTCCTGACCGGGATGGTAGCTCATTGCTGCAATACACAGTAACCACATTAGCCAACTTCATTTATTCATTGGGTGGATTCATTAGTCCAGCTGATACAATCAGTGTCAGCACCTCCTGAATAAATGTGGGTAGTAAATGTGGGGTTCATGTGATGTTACTTGATGCTGGCTACTGTACTGTATTTGGTCTGTAGCGGTGGGTTTAAGAGTATTGGCTTTTAGCATTGAGCATGATTGAGCACAAACATTCTGGTCCTTACTCACCGGTTTGAGGAATAAGAGATGGTTCATTTTTCACAGAAAACACCCACACACACACTTTGTATTGAACAGCTTGCTCTGAGTATGTGTGTGTTTATGTGCTTCAGCGTTCGCCCATTATTAACACAATCTGTGTACGTGTTATACTTCCAAACCAATGTCTAAAATTTTCTTTTGGTCCACCTGCAGTTGGATATTAAAGTGGAAATAGACAAGTGTTTTGCTTTAACTTATCCTTATGAAGTAAATATGTAATGCACAGTGTTATGGCTGTAGGATAATGGCACCATTGGCATTTAAAAGTTGTGTTAAAAAGTTGTCTGTTTCCACTTGAAACTAATTTACCGGACAAATTCTTAAGGCAAGGCAAGGCAAGTTTATTTGTAGAGCACAATTCGTACACAAAGTAATTCAAAGTGCTTTACAGAACAAGAAAATGCATTAAAATCACAATACAAAATAAAAACATAAACAATCATTATAAAATGAACTTTAAAAGAGAAGAGTGCAGATAAGATCCTTTCAGTCATATGCACAGTGAAATAGAGCTGTTTTGAGCCTAGATTTGAACATTGTCAGAGTAGAGGCCTGTCTCACATCTTCAGAAAGACTGTTCCAGATTTTAGCTGCATAAAACTGGAATCCTGATTCCCCATGTTTAGTCCTGACTCTGGGCACCAGCAGGAGGCCGGTCCCTGAGGTCCTCAGAGTCCGAGATGGTTCATATGGCACTAACATGTCAGAGATGTACTTTGGTGCTAGGCCGTGGAGAGACTTGTACACAAGCAGAGCTGCTTTAAAGTCTATTCTCTGAGCCACAGGAAGCCAGTGTAGAGACCTGAGCACAGGACTAATGTGCTCGTACTTCCTGGTTCTGGTCAGGACCCGAGCAGCAGCATTCTGGATGTACTGCAGCTGTCTTACGGCCCGTTTGGAGAGGCCAGTGAGCAGGCCGTTACAGTAGTCTAACCTACTAGAGACAAATGCATGGATAAGTCTCTCCAAGTCAGGTTTAGACACTATACCTTTGATTTTGGCAATGTTTTTTAGATGGTAAAAAGCTGCTGATGTTATTGATTTGATGTGGCTGTTAAAGTTCAAGTCTGAGTCCATTATTACCCCGAGATTTCTAACCTGATTTGTAGGTTTTAGAGAGAGAGACTGGAGGTGACTGCTGACACTTTTTCTTTGTTTCTGTGGACCAAATATGATGACTTCAGTCTTGTCTGAATTTAGCTGGAGAAAGTTGTTTTGAATCCACACACTGACCTGTTGGATGCAGTGACAGAGTGAATCCACTGGTCCATATTCCCCTGCTGTCAGTGTGACATAGATCTGAGTGTCGTCTGCATAATTGTGGTAGGACACATTATTACTTCCTGTCTTCTAGATAGGACTTCAACCAATTTAGGGCAGTGCCAGAGATGCCCACCCAGTCCTCTAGTCTCTTACTAGTCATATAGTCAGAATTACTGTACAAAGTGATATTATTCTACATGTTTTCGGTGCTGCATTACAAGACGGTATCGAAGTACAATTTTAAAGCTTGAGCTCGAGTAAAGACCAGCACATTTAGATACCACTGCCTCAAAAGCGCCCGTACAGAAAAGCTTTTACCCACACTGATTGCATATTGCACTGCATATAAACAGTGTAAGCTGCTGGTTGCTATCCATGTTTGTTTTGGACCAAGGACACACAACATATTAGCGCTCTCACAGGATCTGCCAGCACGAGTACATCCAGTCATTTAGTCATTTGTGCTCCAAGTTGGTCAAAACAATCTTTATGTGTGGTTTGTCCATTCTTTGTAGGTTTCTGCTAGTCTTTAGGTTTGTCACAAACGTTACGCGAAGTGTGGACATGACAGACTTCTGTTTTTACCCTTTTAGGTTCTTGCTAGTCTACGAACAGTGAGAAGTAACTTTGCTGTTCTGACCCATCTGCAAGATCGTGTGACAAACAAGTAAGACCAAGAAAAACAGACTGGATGACTAACTGCTTGTTTTCTTCTTATTCTACTAACACCTCATCTGTTCCTTGTTCCAGGCGGCCGTCGAGCAGCAACCAGCCATCTATGTGTAAACCATGTCTCACAGGTCGGTGTTAATATCTCTGTATAGTGGGACGAACTGCAGACACTTTCATGTCATTGTGTTTCTATGAAAATGATGTACTATATTACTGAACATGACTTGTTAAAGAGTTTGACCTTTTAATGGATTTATGATGTTGCTTTGGATAAATGTAAACACAAACATAAACACAGAACACCTCACGGCTCTGTTTTTAACCAAAACATGTGCATGTGGATGTTTTCATAGCAGTCTGACGTATAACGTGTTTGTGTGACCTCTGACCTTTCAGAGGAGCCCTACCAGAAGCTGGCGGTGGAGACACTGGAAGAGCTGGACTGGTGTCTGGACCAGCTGGAGACGCTGCAGACGAGACACTCAGTCAGCGAGATGGCATCCAATAAGGTGAGAGGACATGTCTCTCTCTCTCTCTCTCTCTCTCTCTCTCTCTCTCTCTCTCTCTCTCTCTCTCTCTCGATACTCTTAAAGAACGGATCAGTGAAGTTGTCTCAAAACATTTCATTACAGATCTTAGGAGGTGCATGTGGACAAATGTGGACAATGTATTTCTGTTTAGGTGGTTGAAAGCTGATCATCCATCATACGACATTTGGCTTGACAAACTATGTGACCTTTATCAGATGGTGCAAATCGCATTTTCACTGAGGCTCCAAAAGCCCAAATTCATATAGAGGTGGAGTCCTGTAATCATACTGTCCTAAGTGGCTTTTACATCAGGGACCCAAGCTCAGATCTGAGTACACTTGACCCCAAAGCCCAGTTCATTTGAGTATTGTGAACACTGTGTACGGTATGCAGGCATGGTTCATCCATCTGTCCACATGAAAAGGTGGTCCAGAGTACAATTCACGTCTACTCCAGTACAGTATGCATTGTGTGTGAACAAGTACTAATAAAACATGGAAGTGGACTGCTGTTTTAAGTGACTACAAAGAGTTTTTAATTGGTTATGGAACAGTCTCAAATTAACATTGATGCCTCTATATAAGACAGCAACACAGCCCACCGCAGTTAGACCTAGATCTGGCTTCGCTCCTACGCTCAGCCTGAGTCGAAACTCTGGCCAGGAGCAGAGTCTCACCTTGCTGCTCCACCAGTCCTTGATGATGATGGTGCCTGGGGCAGCAGTGTCCGCCTGCGCCGCTTTTTTCTACACTAGAGCAAAACAAAAATGTGTCGTAGATGGTGACGCAGGTGTACTCGGGTACAGAAAAACATTACAAATGTGAAAGCTGAGCAGCACTGGACTGGAGAAGGGGGGCAATGGTACTCAGGCCTGGTACGAATCAATCATAACCTATATGAAAACACCCTGAATATATTTACATGCCATACAGTCACTTATTCTCCAACAATTTACACTACCTCTCCTTTCCCTTAATCACAGGTCTACATGCATAAATAACACATAAAGTTATCTATGTAACGAAAAACTGACATAATAAAACGTGAAATTATAGTGAAATTGTTTTGCACTGGCTGAAATTAAGATGAAAGTAAGTGCGTAAAAACTTGCATCAGCTGTAAACACAACGAACTTCTGTTTCAACGGCAGAGCTGTCCTCATTTGGGAGTCATTTCTACAAAAAAAAATATTTATTTTCAATCTTATTTTGCCTGAGCTGAGCCTCGAGATGTTTGCTTTCATCATGACAACAATGGCTTCTTTTTTAGCTTAAAAAAGAATCACAAGCAGGTCATATGCTTTGAGATCAGATTGTGTTGCTCCTGTCCATGTGTTCGGAGCAGTGCAAGTCCTCTTAGCTTTTTCCTGTTTATTCATGTTAGGAAACATCATGAAGGGAGAGAAGTTCAGATGTTATGACACATGCAGCTGCTCTGTGAACACAGCCAAAACCACTCGGGTTCATGAATGGCGTCTCTTTCCATTGAAAGAGTTAATCAGCTTCTCCTCATTTCCCTCCTTCCTACTTCTCTCCACCGTCTGGCTGCTACTCTCAGAACCCCCTCCATCACCCAGTCAGCCAATCAGATCCCTCTCCTTCACCCAGCCCCTAAAGCCAGACGAATCTGATTGGATTGAGACCGGGGACTAGTGCGCAGGGCGGGGGAGGGGGGTTCCTCACAGCCTCTCGCTCTCCCTCTCTCCCTTTTTATGTTTCTCATTGACAGTGTGTGACAGTAGTTGGATGAGCAACTGCAGTCCACACCCAGTCTCCCCCGATGGTAGACCACATCCCCAGTCTTCCCCACCTCTCCCCACCCCTCCCCTCCCCCTCCGACCCCTCCTCACCTCCAGGACTGCACATGGGACGGTGGGAACTTTAATTTACAAACAGACCTCTTTTCATGTTGGGGTCATCCGTGCTGAGCTCGGGGTAGAAACTGAGCGGGAAGCCCGTCACTAAGCAAGCAAACTTGTCTGCTTGTCGTTTTGGATTTCTAGCGACCTCTAACATCAACATGCGTGGGTTGACATGCCTGCGTCGGCTCTCTGCGTTTGTCTGTGCTGGAGACTCAGACAGGTGAGCGACGGGGAGCGCTGCCGGCTCGCCTTGTTTACATTGGGACGTATTGATCGGCAGTGCAGGCTTTGCAGGGGGGCTGAATGCTGAGGGAGCGTGCCCGTTGGATCTGACTCAGGGCTAGATCCACAACAGGGCTGAATGTTGAGATTGTGTGTGTGTGTCTGTGCATGTATGTGTGTGAGTGAGTGCATGAGAAACTGAAATAGAGGGAAAAAGGAAATGCATGTAAGAAGGAGTAGCTGTCATGATTTTATAATGTAAACAGATTGTTAAGAGCTGTGACTTCATTTACAGCAGCCGGAATATGTTATTTGTAAATGATGTGATGGCGTGTGTGTGTGTGTGTATAAGAGTAAATCCTGAGAAAAAGCATGAAAGAGATAGCAACTGTGTTGAGAAGCTACAGGAGAAGCAAATCAGATGATAAACAGAAACGTCTTTGTTAAAGCTACAGGGTTATGTTTCGTGTCAGTATGTATGTTTTTGTTTGTGCCCATATGTGTGTCACATAGTAGCCACTGCAGCATCACTCTCTCACACAGATCCCCTCCCTCCTCGCTCAGCCACCACGTGCCAACGTTACATAATCAGTGTGGAAGCTACCGCTGCGATAAAACTCAGGGGGAACACTGAACAGTTCTGTTTTTAAAAAACTTTCACTGGTGCCACAGTGCAAATTTCTCCTGCGTGTCTGCAGACAGACAGCATAGTTAGAGATGTTGCAGCTTGTTTTCTTATATTGGTCTTGGTTTGTTGACACAAAATACCTCCACCATGGTCTTGTGTGTTCTGTTATATAGAGGTATCACAATTAAGTTTACTGTTATAATGATATATGTTTAAACATGCATCTTATTAGTGCATGTATCTTACCACATGTATCTGCAGTCCTACACTGGCTTATCTCACTATTTGTTTATGGTTTTGTTGTGTCTGTGCAGTTCAAAAGGATGCTGAACCGCGAGCTGACGCAGCTATCAGAGACCAGCCGCTCAGGGAATCAGGTGTCAGAGTTCATCGCCAACACCTTCCTAGGTGAGTTTTAACGCCAGACATGGAATGAATGACAGGACGCTCACTCTGTAGAGAGGAAAGTGTTTTAGAGAGAAAGAACTTAATGGTCATTTTTGGACGCTGTAGCTTGTAGTGCTGTTAAATAGTGTTGCCTTATACTGAGAGGTGTTTTTAATATTTATTCTACTCCCATACATATAAATGGAATGCACAAGAAAAGTATCCTGAAATATAATAAACTACATTTGGCACTATCACAGACATATCAGTGTCTGCGTCTGTGGTGCTACCTAGCTCCTCTAACAAGAAGTAGTTTGCATAATTGCCTCATCTGGCTTTATTGACTGTTCTGCTGTCAGTTTTATTATATGACCATTACACCGAACTGCTGCTCTGTTGGTCGGGGGGGGGGGGGGGTCTTTAAAGAAAGAGGAATAGTTTACTTGTGTTTTATTGGAACAAAGGGTCAGAAAAGAGGGTCAGGAAAGAGGAGGAAAAAATGGTTTTAAGTAAACCAAGAAGAAGAGAAGGATTTTTTTTTAGTAGAGAAAAAATGAGGAGAGAACAATTTAAAAAAGGATAACATGGAAGAGGAAATTGAAAGACAGTAAAGGAAGATGAGAAGTGGCTATTTAAGAATAAGTTAAATATGTAAAATACAAGATTGCTTAAAAAAGAGAGAGGGAGCAGGTTGTTTTTGAGGGAAAGAAGGTGAAAGAGGAGGATTTGTAAAGAGTCAAGGAGAGGGGAATATCAGCATTTTGAAGGCAAGAAAGGAGAAGGAAGGAGAAACTGATAATGTAAAGAGGATTTTTTTTTTTTTAAATGAAGAGAGCATGATTTCAAAGCAGAGGAAGGAGGGGAGGAGTGTTGGTTAATAAGGAGGGATGAAGAAGGTGAGGATTTTTCCTTCCCTAAAAGAGAAGGAGGCGCGGCGACAGGCAGCATTCCCGGACACATTGTGTGGCGTTGTCGTAGCAACAGGGTGCAATATTATTAGACGGCGTGTTGCATCAATAGGAGGCTCAGTCTTCAGCAGCCGTGCCGGCAGGATGGAGGTCTCGCCAAACGAGGATGGAGCTGTCAGTCGGTTGCCGTTTTGACATGAGTACCTCGGCATCAAGCCCAGCTGCGTTTGGAAATGAACACCATGGTTTTGGGTGTGAGGAAGAGGAGGCACTGTGAGAGAGGTGAGAGAGGCCAGACAGCGCCTCGTGTGACGCTGCCACTCAGGTCGCTCTGCATCCTTATGGTGGCGTGTGCTTGTATCTGGGCTCACATCTGGATATTGTTCAAGCAGTCTAATAAAAAAGAAGGATGTGAAACACTGAGGATGATCTGTGGACGTGAGGTAACGCAGGCTGTCAGTGATGTCAAAATGGGATCATTATTTCCTCGGTTTGTACAAATACGGATGAGTCATTTTCAACACTATCATGTCAGCTGGGACATCACCTTCGTGTCAACAAGTCATATGGAGATTTTGTTGATTCTGTCAGTGGAAACCTTGTTTTGATGATATCCGTGTTTTTGCTTAAAGGACTACAAGCTCCACTGTGGGTTAGAAAAATAAATCTCCAACCTGTCGACGCGATGAAGCCTTCTCTAACCCACATTCGGAAAAACACGAGAAGCGCTTTGTCATCAAGCTCAGGACAATGCTGAGCTCCTGAGAAGCTGACCGGTTTTACCCATCATCCTTAGCTTTCTACTACAGGCATTCTGCAACTACTGCCATGTAGCCCTCTTCATGTACACCTTGTTTTGCTCTGAGAAAATACCTAGCTGTATACTGCAGGTGTACTGAATCATACCTGTATACATTCCTGTTTGTGTTGACCTTCCAACCATGGTCTGTATATAGTAAATACAGCATACGTGAATAACATATTGCTGAGATTTAAATCTAAATTTAATTCTGTTTTCAAGTTACAATTAGATTTTACATACCACATGTACTGCCTTAAAACTGTCTTTAATTGTTTAAAAGAATTTGTGTTTTATACTGAATATGATCTACATGAGCAATGCAAAGTGTATTTATTCACAAGTTAGTTAACACAGATTTTAGCTGTGTTATGCTGAAAAGAAGCACACTTTCCCAAATTAGACACATTGTTGTGTTGATTTAGTATTCATTCATTCATTCATTAATTTTCCGTAACCTTGAGGGTCGTGGTGGGACCTGGAACCTATCCCAGCTGACATTGGGCGAGCGGCAGGGTACACCCTGGACAGGTTGCCAGACTATCACAGGGCTGACACATAGAGACGGACAACCATTCATGCTCACATTCACACCTACGAGCAATTTAGAGTCACCAATTAACCTGCATGTCTTTGGACTGTGGGAGGAAGCTGGAGCTGACACAGGGAGAACATGCATGATATAGCAAAAATGACGTATCTACGTGTCTATTTGTGTAATATTTAGGTGAAGATCTGTATGTGACACATCCTTTACTTGTGAACACATCTCCTTTTAGCCTGCCCGTCTTACCTCAGCTGAAAACATGTACAACTATAACACTTACAATTGTACAACTAGTAGTTTTAGTTGAGGCTGTTGTGGTGTTAGCAGCTGCAGTATTAGTGAAGTATCAGTAGCGGCAGGTGCAGTATAGGTAGTAGAATTTGTATTAACTGATGCACCCACTATAATAATTGTAGTGTTAGTGGTTCTCACACCAGCAAGGGTAACTGTGCATGATTAATTAAATGCTGACAGTATAATCAGAGATCAAACGGTTACCGGTTTCACAATAAACCCCAGTAAAATTCCCCATGGTTAGTATTACTGTTGCATAGTTTTAATTATCTTTAAACCGTGTTTGATTGCTGTGCTTTGAAAAACTCTCAGTAAATACATTGCAGCATCAATCAAAGTTAGCAACAGAATCCCAGACGCAGGCGGGCAAGGCGTAGCACGCAACATTTTTTTATTTTTTTGCATCACTCACTGGAAACACGGCGGACACCAGTAACAGCACACCGTAGCTTTTTCAGCTTTGCTGTTAACAGAGTGGGCAAACCCAGTAATGCCACTGGTGCCTGGTTTTCATCTCCAGTGACACAGACACTCAAGCAAGCATTTCAGAAAGACTGCTTGTGCATTAGTACAGGTTAAAACAGAAATGATTTAAGTGTGTGTATCAGTACATGTTTGAACATGTTCAACACATTTTAACAATACTGCAATTGTACTGATAACCGTGATCATTTTATCGTGATATGAAATGTTTAAACCGTTTCATGACAAATATAACATTTGTATCAGCAGTATTAATGATAGTATAAGTGGTTATTGTAGTTGAGTAGTTGATGGTAGCAGGATTGTAGTAGTGGACCAGCAGCAGCAGAGGTAGCAGCCATAGTTGGTAGAAGCACTAATAGTAACAGTACTGCTAATATCATAAACATTAAAAAAAAAAAAAAAATCAGACATCGTGCGTTCTACTACTGGTAATTGCACATTTCCAACACAACCCCATTGATACAGAAGAAGTCAAAATCAGTTACAGTCAAAGTTCAGGCAAAGACATTCAAGTGTTCTTTGACAAGAAGCTTAACTTTTAAAATCTTGGTCCACTGAAGCTGAAGAACGGTTTCATTCACCAAAATCTCTCCTGCAGGAAGTGAACGCCAAACAGACTGACATATTTAGTGGCATTTTTAGTGGATATATAATAACATAAAAAGATACATGGGATGCTGAGGACAGAGACGAATGCTTCAAGGTGTGCGTGTGTGTGTTTGGGAGACAGAGAGGGGGAGAGAGAAGGTGGACTATTTCACACAATGTCTCCCTAAGTTATTAATAACTTACTCAGAATGCTGCTTTGTCACTTTTTGTCCCGTCTGCCCGAGATATTTACATGAATGATCAATCACTAATTATAACATAACTGATGTGAATTGAAATGTTAGTGTTGTGTTTATTAAAAAAAAAACCATAATGCTTTTTGTAAAATAATGAAAATAATTATTTAAAAAATGTATACATTTTAACAATATTATTGTAATTTAAATCCTATGAAATATTATACAACTGTAGATTTGGTGAAAACACAGTAATCAATTATTGCACAAACACGCCAGCAAAATGTCTGTAAGATTGCTCTTGTGTGTGCGTAAATTCTGTTCTTACCTAAAAACAAATCCCAAATAAAAAAAACATTGGTGACTGTCGGAATCCTCGTGAAAACTGTGTAAATGGGTTTTAAGAAGAAATGTGTTATTGAAACAGTTGGTGAATGAGGCCCATTGAGGTGAGGCATTGTCTCGGTCAGTTGTTAGAGAAGGAAAACAATGACACTATGAATGTGACTAATGGCTAATAAACACACTTCATGATTTATGTTAGCTCGTGCAGGGTTACAGTAGAAAATATAGCTGATTGTAATCAGTGGTTACTAACAGCCGTCAGTCAGATCATATTCGTCAAGGTGTGAATGAAAACCTACACGCCTCCTACACAATGTTACATTTTGTTCAATTTAAGAGGTGTTGATGTAGCTCTATAAGACAATTATCTATAAGAAATTTGCTGCATCTAATTTATGTTGTAATAATAGTTTACCTGCTTGAATATGACACAATCCCTTTGTCAGTGGCGCAAATGTGGAACAATTGAGCAAAGTCTGAATATTTGGAATGACTTGAAGACACATGAATATTCAACAGTATGCGTCTATGTCTGTTTGTACACGTTGCAGAGAAACAACATGACGTGGAGATCTTGTCTCCGCCTTCTAAGGAGAAGGAGAAGAAGAAAAGGCCGATGTCACAGATCAGTGGTGTGAAAAAGCCCACACAGAGCCCCAGCTTAGCACCCGCCTGCATCCCCCGCTTTGGAGTCAGCACACCCCACGAGAGCCTGCTTGGCAAGGTGGGTCCACACACACATTCACAGACACAGACATAGAAACACACACAAATACACTTTGGCTGACAGGTGTCCTGTTTTCCCTCTCCAGGAGGTCGAGGACATTAATCGTTGGGGTCTGGATATATTCAAGATAGCAGAATACTCTGGAAACCGCCCTCTGACGGTGATCATGTACTCCGTCTTCCAGGTATGAGGATCCCTCAACTCAAAGTCTGCTCACTTTTCAAGAGAGGTGAAAAATTATGAGGATGTGATACATTATAAAACTTAAAACCTGTAAATGAAGTTGGTTGGTTGCAGCTAACCTTAAAGCAACTTTCTTAGTCCTTTGAACCAACGCCACTGAAGAGAAAAACTGTGGTCCGTACTTGATGTGATTCTGATTCTCTCCTCTTCCTCTTCACCTTGTCAGGAACGGGACCTTCTGAAAACCTTTAAGATCCCAAGTGACACCTTCATCACCTTAATGATGACCTTGGAGGACCACTACCATGCGGACGTAGCTTATCACAACAACATTCATGCAGCTGATGTGGTGCAGTCCACCCACGTCCTCCTGTCCACCCCTGCTTTAGAGGTGAGCTGAGGAAACTGATGTTATTGTAGCTTCTGGTTAAGTTATAGTTACTATATAATATCAATGTATTTGTTTTTAATTCATATGTTTCCTGTTCTTTGTTCATCCCAGGCGGTGTTCACAGACCTGGAGATCATGGCTGTTCTGTTTGCTAGTGCCATCCATGATGTCGACCACCCAGGAGTCACAAACCAGTTTCTAATAAACACAAGTATGTTTCTTTTCACACAACTACTGTACCACAACAGAATAAAAATTCAAATTCAGATTTTATGCTTGAGCAATTTTAGATTTATCTGTAGAAAAGAAATGTTTTTTACTTTAAGATAAATAGTTTTTTTGCAGGCCAATTACATTATCTGCGTTTCAAGGATATAAAAGTTGAAACATTTCAAAAATGTAACAGTTAGAAATACGTTCAAATGGGGCAACACTTAATAACTGCTGGGACAAGAAGCATTCAGGACGATTTTCAGACACTTTATAGTAACCAAGAACAATTAAATTGTGTGTTCCTCATAATCACACTGACATATTGACTTCTTACGCTGCAGCTGAGCTAGGTCTGCTTCATTTTGACTGGGTTACCATTAGCACTGATTCAGAAAGCTATATTTAGAATCATGTTTGAGGTGTCCTGTTTCATGGTTTTAACAACTTTAATCTACATTTCTGCAGGTTCAGAGCTAGCACTTATGTACAACGATGCCTCGGTGCTGGAGAATCACCACCTCGCTGTGGGCTTCAAACTGCTGCAAGAAGACAACTGTGACATCTTCCAAAACCTCAGCAAGAAACAAAGAGACTCCCTCCGCAAGATGGTGATCGACATGGTGAGTCTGATGCACTTTTCACATGACATATTGAAAGAATTTTCAGCCGTGTTGTACATGAACTCCTGAACTGTTGCTTTACAGTGTGGTTTTTCTTTTGTTCTCAGTTCTGTAAAGTTTGTGTACAGTAAAACCCTGCTGATGCAGTATATATAAAGGTTTATCACATTATGAGTCGGCCAGAACATGCAGAACAATCTGAATCATGAGAAAAAGATTTTGTTTTGTTGTTGACCCACCCTAGGTATAACTTGAAGCTGAGAGGCAAGAAAACAGTGTCTTTGTTTTCTTTTCTTTTCTTTTTTTGTGTGTTTTTGTTTCCTAAAGAGTCGTTGCAAGACTAAAAGTATCAGAATCATTTCACATACACACTTCCTGCATTATTCACAACACTCCAATCACTGTTAAACCCAGCACAACCTGGTGTCTTTGGAAATGTAAGAAACAAGAACGCCACATAATACAGACAGCATGTAGCCTACAGGTCACACAGGAAGCATGAACATGTGTCATTTAATTCAAACAGAGTGACTGATGATGTGTTAAATGTCTTCTTTAGGTGCTTGCCACAGATATGTCCAAACACATGAACTTCTTGGCGGACATGAAAACAATGGTGGAGACCAAGAAGGTGACTAGTTTGGGAGTCCTGCTGCTAGACAACTACTCTGACCGCATCCAGGTGAGAACGCACACTGCTGACACTGAACATCAGAATACATGTACTGAATAAAGTGTAGTATTCATAAGTCCTACACTGTAAAAAAAACAAACAAAAAAAACCCCCTAATATATAAAATAATTAAATGTATGTTAAATATATTTGACACACTTCAAAATACATTTAAAATAAAAAAAAATAAAATAAAATAAAAATTTATATTAAATGAACAAAGAAACAAATAAATAAGGGGGGGAATTATATTGGGAAGTAAATAAATAGGGAAATTAATACAAAGGTAAATAAATAAAGAAGCAAATTTAAACAAAAATATCCTTTCATGTTCACATTTTTTCAATTTATTACTGCTTACATTTCTTTTTAATATTTTTGGTTACATTTATTGACATATCTAGTTATTACTGAGTCATTTATTCATTAATTTTTAATTTGCCAGCTTCTGTCCTCTGTAAAGTACATGATGCTGTAGACATACCATACAGACAATGGAATATATAGCTATTTATACTGTACAGTAATTATACAGTGTATGACCTGCTTACTAGTATACAACCATAATACAAGTAACTGATCATCAGCATTATGACTCTACATATTACACATACAATCCAGTATAAACAGTATAATCAGCAGCACAGACTTTGTGGTTTTATGTTGCAGTCTCAGTGAATTGTTTCAGATTTTAGAAATGGATCAATAATCTGTCGCCATAATGATAGTGAGCAGTAAACAATGAGCAGTAGAGTCTCAGACTCTGGCAGCAGCATGTTTCCACTCAAACCTTCAGTCGCAGCAAACTGAACAGTTCCTATGTTCACTGGGGAGTTGGTGTGAAACTGCTGCCACCTGCTGGAGTAACAGTGGTTATTGCATCTGTATCTGTGTATCGTTGTAGAGTTAAAATATATCTACATATTAAATGTAAGGAAAGCTAGTTACCTTTCTTAAGTTATGACAGCTGCTTTTTCTGAGTAATTGTTGGTGAGGTTTTGAAAACATGACACATCACCAGCAGGGTCTGACTCAGCGTGTCTCCTCCAGGTTCTGCAGAACATGGTCCACTGTGCCGACCTGAGCAACCCAACCAAACCACTGGAGCTTTACCGCCAGTGGACGGACCGCATCATGGTGGAGTTCTTCACCCAGGGAGACCGAGAACGGGACAAGGGCATGGAGATCAGTCCCATGTGTGACAAACACAACGCCTCCATAGAGAAGACCCAGGTAACACCCACTGACACACATGGATGTTGAGAATAAAATAGAAAGTTCAAGGAGTTTAAAGTTAGTTTCAGTCTTCAGGTTAACATCAGAGAGCATCGAAGCAAAACTTAAAGTAATCTAATGATTACAGGTAAACATTACTGTGTCCATCATATTTGTCATGAATTACATAATCATTATCCTGTGATTATTAATTAGTTTAATTAATTATAATTAAAGTAATTGTTTTAAAATGTGCCCAGATTCTGTGTTTTCTGGCCAGCATGCTGTTTGCCATCTTGCTGCTGCAGACTATCAGTATTGGTTGCTTGTTTATCAAACATTACATCAGCATTTTATTACACACATGGTGCATATTTTTTGTTTTTGGCAGATTATGATTTTGTAATAGATACAGTAAAAAATATTCCATACATTTAAATTAAATTACTTTTATCAAGTCCAGACTGCGAACACACATTAATGTCCTTCAAAATCTGACTCTAAACACAGATGTGTCTCCAAAAATTCAACATAATTTTAAAAGGATCCTTTGCATCGCTCTCACTAGACATGTAGCACTGAAGTCAAGTCAAGTCAATTTTATTTATATAGCACATTTCATACAACAAGCGTAAACTCAGTGTGCTTAAGATTTATCATACACGACAAACATAAAATATCAGAACAAGCAGGACATGATAAAAACAAACAAAATAAGAAGGTATTATTATTATTATTATTATTATTATTAACCCCATTATTCTTAAAAAAGGTGATGTAATAATAATTCTAATTCCTAAATCAAATCAAAATACACTTAAAAACCTAACTAAAAACTTCTGTACTATAGTTCATGTGGAGGAGAATTCCAGAGAGTAGGACCATAATGACTGAAAGCACCGTGAGCTGATTGAGAGGTGGTTCTAGGTACAGTGACTCGACCTTTATTTGATGATCTAAGGGATCTCTCTGGTGTGTAATCTGTGAGCATGTCCACAACATAGGATGGAGCTAAACCATTAAGAATTAAAAACAATAAGAAGTATTTTAAAATCATTTTTTTGTTTTTATTGGGAGCCAGTGTAGAGAAGATAAAATAGGAGTTATGTGGTCAGACCTTTTAGTTGCGTTTCTGGAAGTTAAGATCAGCATCTAATATCACACACACCACAGTCATGCTCACTTTGACATGCTCACATGGTTTTATAGACAGGGGAGTTAACAAAGATTGAATTTCATTCCTCAGCCTTTGGTCCTACTAACAGAATCTCTGTTTTGTTGTGATTAAGCTGAAAAAATGCTTCACCATCGTAAGTCTGATATCTGCGATGCACTGGACGAGGTCACTGAAATCACATCCTGGGTGTTAAAAAGAGCAACAAGTTCATTTTTCCTCTTTGTAACCTGATGTCTGTTGTTTTGGTTTCATGGAAGTGTACATGCATGCCTGTGTCGTCAGCAACCTCAGATAATTTAACACACAAATCCTACCTGAGCAACTATATTACCTGTGTTATAGAGACCACACACTTAAGGTCACCAGTTTATTTGATTTGCATGTTAGGGTCGTCCATGGACACTTAAAAGCAGTTAAAACTGAATTTAAAAAACAAATTTGATATGTCTACAGTCTAAACACCGTCTCTGTCACACTGACATGTTTCAGTCCCAACACACAGTGCTGGTATTCATCCAACATGTCCCTAAACAGCATCTTAGCAACCTTCGTCTTCATTAAACAAGCTTTACTGTATGCACTAATTTGTCTTTTTGTTTTGTTTGACATATTTTATCCCTGTCTTATTTGTGTGTTATTAAAATTATTTCTGTGACTAGGTGGGCTTTATCGACTACGTAGTCCACCCTCTGTGGGAGACATGGGCCGACTTGGTGCACCCGGACGCCCAGGACATCCTGGACACGCTGGAGGACAACAGGGAGTGGTACCAGAGCATGATCCCCCGCAGCCCGTCGCCCTCCAGCCCCGAGGAGCACCATGCGGAGGTGATGCCAGGAGGAGCAGCTGTGGGAGCAGGAGGGGCCGTCCCTTCAGGAGGAGGAGGAGGAGGAGGAGGAGGAGGGGACAAGTTCCAGTTTGAACTCACTCTGGAGGAAGAGGAGGAGGATGAGGAGGAGTTGGATTCTGACCTGGAGAGTCCCCTTGAGGAGGATTCCCACTCAGGTGGGGAGCGGCAGCGGGACTCCTCCTCCCCCTCTTTGTCCCCAGACCCCCGCAGCAGCAGCAGCAGGTACCGTCCCCCCTCGCCTCACCCGTCTCGGACCCTGAATCTGGCTGCCATGTCGGTGCGGAGCCCCCACAGGACGCTGGCCTCCCCGGGACGGGAGGGCACCAACAGGGACAGAGAACTGAGCCAGGAGGGCGACGGGGTGGCGTGCCTGCGTATGGGCACGTAACAACCAGCACAACCTGCCCCGCCTGAGAGACATGAGCGCTGGATGTGGAGAGACGGAGGCAGGGCAGGCCTTTACCAATAATGTCTGTAAAATCACTACAGTCCCTTTACACTGGAGACACCCGCTCTGGAGAACAGAGGGACGTTTGCCTCTGTTTTATTTTCTATTTTAACGAGAAGAATCATTTCAGCCACCTTTGGGTGCCCGATCGGCCTTTATGTCCCGTCCTGCTTTGTTGTAGCTTCAGTTCAGAGTGTCCCAGACAAAGACCGCTGCATTTTAACTGGGAAGAAAAGTGATACTCTAACAAGAACAAATGGTAAAGGAAATGTCTTCCTCCAAAAAAAACTTTTTGTGACATTCAGACATGAGAATGAAGATCACGGTGGTCCGACAGGGTTTTGGAAATTATTTTGCACCATAGTTTTAATTTTAGGATATGAAATTACTGAGTCCGGTGGGAATAAGTGAGTATGATTTCTTTTTTTGAGAATGATGTGAGAGATGAATCATTTTACCAAATACAAGATGTAGATGAGAGAGAAGCGATGGACCTAAACCTCAGGGTATGAAGAGAAACAAATCTAATGTAGCACGGATGTAGTGGGTACCCCTGACCTGACCCTCCACCCCAAACTGTCTTTCCTGTTTGATTTACCTCCAAACCAGAGACAACTGAGACTTTGTTCGACCTGCGTGTCTCTACATTTGATTAAAACCCTTTAATAGAAAATTTGGCAACTGAAGCAATCAAATAATATATATTTAAACCAGCTTGTAGCACCACAGAGATTGAACACTGAAGAAGACTGCGCCACAGTCTCACCTGTTGAAAGTGAAAAAAGACACCACCTGTATAATTGGTCTGGGCTTTATTTTTTTACCTGAGATGATTTTAAATGGTGTCATTGTTTTAGGGTTTTGAACAGTTCTTTGTTGTACATTTGCTGGTCTTGTCTGTGTTTATGTGCTTG
The DNA here is from genome assembly GCF_006386435.1 of Epinephelus moara. NCBI lineage: Eukaryota > Metazoa > Chordata > Actinopteri > Perciformes > Serranidae > Epinephelus > Epinephelus moara. Next base: position 32,509,896 of record NC_065515.1, read on the forward strand.
AAAAGCATTTTTTATCAGGGTGCCTCCGGTCCGCAGTAGCACTTTACCGTCTCTGCCCTTCAGCTCTTCTATTCAGTCACACAAAGGGCTTCGTCCACTGTAGGCCTACTGATCACACAGACACAGCACAGGACGTCTGACTCCAGGTACCAGTAGGCGGGGCAGGAACACGCACTGGTTGGTTGATTCAGAATTTCACAAACTAATTTAGCCAACAACAACTTTCACAACCTTCTGGTGGTCTGATAATTTTGGAATTATAAGACTCCTTCTGTTTTATGAGAAGCTTTATTTGAGTTGAGCTGCAACGATTAGTTGTTTATCAGTTAGCTGATTAACAGAAAATTAATTGGCAACTATTTTGACATTCAAATAATCATTTTGGCCAAGCATTTGCTGGTTTTATGCTTCATAAATGTGAGAATTTGATGCTTTTCTTTGTCATAGATGACAATACACCAAATAGCTTTGGATTTATGGGCTAATGGTCAGATAAAACAAACCAATTGAAGACATCACCTTTGGCTCTTGGACATTAGCCAATGGCAGGCAGTGATTTTGCCAGTCAGGACATGCTCCTGGATCAGCATCCCTCATGGCATTTCTAGACCAACATTGCGATCAACCAATCACAGCCCTCTGACATCATCAGTGTGCTGCTCCTGTGCTTCTTTCAAAATTCCTTTGTGCTTCTTCAGAGCAAACCTCGTTTTCCAAATTGAAGTTAGTACAATTGAACAAAATCCTCAGTAACATTGAAGAAAAACCTTGTAAGCTACTGCAGGGTTAGCGAGTTAGCTTGTTAAGTAGGTAGGCTATGCCAACGAGTAAACTTGACAATAGGCTAAAATATTGTTCATTGACATTAAAAGGAAGGATAAAAGCATTTTGCAGTTGCAAAGACCTGTAAAGGACACATTTTCCCTCCTTTTTAAAAGCCTATTCAAACCTTTTTGCAAGATTGCCATGATGATGATGACGATGGTCCTGGATAAACTTAACCAAATCTATCCAGGATCAACATGGAAAAAAGGAGGGAAAATGTGTGAACCACAGGAATTTGTAACTGAAAAATACCATTATCGTTATTCTTTGTTAGTCAGCAGCTTACTTGTTAGCATAGCCTACCTACTGAGCAAGTTAACTTGCTAACATTCAAGCCTATTGGCAAGCTTACTTGTTAGCTTAGCCTACCTAGTTAGCAAGCTAACTCACTAACCCTAGAGTAGCTTAAGGTTTTTGTTCAGTGTTGCTGAGGATTTTATTTAATTGTATTAACTTCACTTTGGGAAACTAGCTTAGCTCTGAAGAAGCATAAAGGGAGTTTGAAAGCACACTGATGATGTCAGAGGGCTGTGATTGGTTGATTGCAATCTTGGCCCTGGAGTTCTATGAGGGAAGTTGATCCAGGAGCGTGTCCTCCTTGGCAAAATCATGGCGTGCTTCTAAGGTAGGTGTTTAGTTACTTTCTGACATTTTATTTACAAGATGATAAATCAACACAATAACGAGCAGATTAATTGATAATGAAACAAAGCATTAGTTACAGCCTTAGAAAAGAGCTCTGTGCAAACTGACTGCCCCTTTATTACCAAATACAAGTGCAACCAATAAATCCACCTGGGCTGCATCTCTCTCTTTAAGGCAAACTTAAAACTGCATTGTTCTCTGAAAACATCTGAAGCTCGATATTGGGAATCTTCCTGACAAAAAACAGCAGCCTTTCTGAATCTGAAAAGTCTTTTTCAGAGTCTTGATGCCTCTGCTTTTGTATCCACTACTCAGTGTTTTGGAACTTGAATTGATAAGTGGTCCCAGTTATGCTCATACATAGCCTCACCTACAAATTGATAAAAGCCTGCTCTTCTTCCTCAAAGCTTTAAGGATATTGCAGGTGTACTTATATATTTTTCCTGTTGTCAACAGATCCCATGAAAAGACCAAAACTGTCTCTCAATATATTTACGACTTCCCATTTCCATCTGTGGTCTCAACCCAAATATTATTGTTCCTCCAGGGATGTAAATCATTTAAAACGTGTCACAAATATATTTATTTTCATTTTTTTAAAAGGGAATTTTACTTTTTAGCAAACATGACTCAATCAGCAGTAATTCACACATTAACACACCTTAGTTGTATGTTGGGTAAATCCAAACCAGACTACAGTGCACACGTTCATAATGAAGGAGTCTCTTAGTGCAATATTGTGGCTCACTGGTGTGTTTTTTTTGCACAACAGTGGAGTTCTATGGCACAGATAAGCTGCTACACAGTCAGTATTTGGTAGTTTGATCAGTTCATTGTGGGTTTTTGTCTTTTCATGGGCTCAATAAGGAAAAATATGTAATGTCACCACATTTATCCTTTAATCGGGACCTGTCATTATTTCCTCACCTACAAGTTAAAATTATGTGAGCTAGAAAAGCTCTTCAATACTCAAACCTCAAGTGAATATGATTGTTCCTTTTCTTGAACATTTCACACAGAAGTTAAACATTAGCCCGAGTTGAAGGCCTGTCTGCTATTTTAAATGTTTTCTGTAGGGATCTTATAATTCCAATCAGTCACCGTGGTGTTACTGTCCCGCCCTGCCGACAGGATCTGATGTAGAGATCAGAAGGTGCTGACAGGAATGAATCGGATCAAACAAACTAGATTGTGTTCCATCAGGTTATCAGTCTTATTTGATAGATCGACTGGGATAACTGTGTGCCATAAGTGTTTAAAACACACCAACACCTGCCAGCCTACGATGCTGTACATTTTTACACTAGAGATTTTAACCTGATGATTGTATCAAAGTCACTGACTTTATAGTGTTAGTTTTTACGAATGATACGTGTTAACAGTATTTAAAGCAGACCATTTATTAGATTTTTGTGCAGCTCATGATCAGTCCGTTCAGCCCTTTCCTTAATCAGATAGCTGAGACTCGAGAATGTGTGTGTAGTTTTCAGGAGTCCATGTTCAGTCTAGAGCAGTGTTTGTTGCCATCACTGAGGTAGAGAGACCAGGAAGCAAACGAGCACTACACGAAGAGATGATGCACTTCCTGGTCCGGCAGTCTTAGAAAACACTAGTCTAACAGTATTTCATTAACTCAGCTAGTAAGCTTTATCGATCAGCCTTACATGTGATGGGAGCGGCTAGAGCCTAGTGTTAAAGGACCATTGTGCTGTTTTTAACATGCCGAGCCTCAGAGTGGTGTTTCAGCTACATTTCTGGAAAACTAGAAGAAGCAAGGAGACTGCTCTCAAAGAATCAGAGTACATATAAATCTTAAATTTCTTATTACAGCAGCAATATTCTGCTTCTGTCCTTACACATATTCTAAAAATATTTTGCTGGTTACACACTTTACTTAGCTTCCAGTGTCAAAACCCCTTAAAACTCCATGATGAAAATGCCAGAGCGTTTGGATGTTCTGATTACTCACGGACCTCGCCTCATCGACAGGCCAAAGTTTATACTTGCACACAAGAAATGACAGAAAAGGCTTTTTGTTTTCTGATCCTTGTGGCCTTTTATGTAATAAATCTTTTTGTTTGTTTGTTTTTATACATGAAAGACTTGTGCAGTAATGAAGGTTGCATCCTTTCTGAAAAGTTGCTCTGCAATCATCCACGTAGCTTCCTCTTCCTTTCCTAGTTTTGGGTCTTGGTACCAAATGTATCTAATATTTAATAGTGTGCTCAGTATAAACCTCAAGTCCACCCATCAAACTCAAGCTCTTTTAATTCAGATGGCTGGTATGCAGGTACAGTACCTGTTAAACGCTGGTTAAAAAGCACATTTACTTTAACTGCAGTAGATAAAGGAAACAGTTAGAAGTCAGCACTTTGTATAATATTTTAAAATATGAAGCTGCTGTTATTCAAAAATGATGAAGGACAAAGAAAATTATTCTTCCTCTTTTAAAACCTCTGATTCTTAAGATTTATGTGAAACTTCTGTCTTTAGGAAGTATGTTCTTAATACAGTTTATATCATGGAAGTCATGTAAATTACATTACATGCCTCCCTTTGTGTGACGGCTTTAACACAGCAGCTGTATGTTAGCTCTCCTGCAACACAGGAACTGATGAGTTTTAATTTTTCCTGTTAGTATTGAACACACTGAAGCAGTGACAGTCACCATGGCTGAAGAGGAAAACAATGCACAACATAAAGTCAAGTACAAATCAATCATTTGAAGCCCTTATTATAAAAATTCCTCCATTTTGAATGAAGAAAACATGTCGCATTCATGTGAAAAAAATGCTTAACATGCAAATCAGCACTGCATTTTCATCATGTGGGATTACTGTGGATTTGAAACATGTAACGACGCCTGATTTCAGTTTCCAGTCAGCTGAATGTAGCTCAGTTTGGAGGCGTTCACATCGGCATGTTAAAACACAGCAGCGTGGCCCCTTACAAGAAGACATCGGTGCCATACAGTGTTAAATGTGTTGACGAGCAGGAGAGTCGCTGCTCCCTCTCCGTTATTGTGTCGCGCTGATACTGCCACCATTAATGTTAATGCCGTTTCCTCAGCCTCTGTGTCGTGCAAACTTCTATAAAAGATATTTATTCTCCAAACATGTCTGTCCGGACAAAGTACTGTAACATAGGACTTTTGAGTTTATGTTCTGGAGCCTAAAAATCAAGTATGCTTTACAAATGTACGCCTGCCACTCCAATGTTTTTGTCAAAGAAAATAAAAACTATATTTTTGTTTCTCATTCTAAGCCAAAAGACTCTCGGGAGTTCAGGGTGTTTCAAGTGGAAAATGCCAATAAATAATATGGAAATTTAACAGACTGGTTGTTTTGTTTCTTAATTGATGACACTGACACAGGATCTTCACAGAAATAATTAATTAAGCGCTACAATATGTATAAGACAAGAGATTTATTCCAATTTACAATCAAATCCCAAGAGGCCCCTAAAAAAAAAAAACTGTATGATACCACATCCACACTGTTGTTATAAACTACAAACTAAATATATGTTAACATGTTTTTTATGCTGTTATTTGGTACATTATGTAGGTTATGATTTACTGTTTTCACACATGTTGAAGTTGGTTTTGTCGAGTTCAGCAGAAGCCTCTGTTCAGTCTGACCGGAGCTCCTGTGCAGGCTGGAGGCTTCACACCCTGAAGACAAGGCACAGTTACACACACATTTCACACATCTGACGCTCACAGATTATAACTGTCATAGTAACAAACACTATCTGTATGTTAATACTGGGACATACTGTCAGGGTGAGCAGCAATTGTCAAATATATAGAATAAATGTTTAATATTTTTAAAGTACTCATTTTCCCTCCTTCACTCTGGCTTCTTTTTTTTCACCCACAATTTTGTTTGACATTTTCAGGGCCGACATGAATCAGAGTCTATGTTTCAATGCCAATTTACGGACAAGTAAATATACAAAAGGTAAGTACCACTATACATTTAGACATAGTAATAAATAATATCAATAAAGTTATTATTATTTTTATTATTATGAGTATGATTATGATTGATTATTATTATTATTATTATTATTATTATTATTATTAAATTATTTTTAAAAATAAATTAATAAATACAGATATAAAATAAAATGGAAAGACGTAGTAGCAAGAAAAAGAAAGAAAAAAAATCTGAAAAGAATTGAATAAATAAAATGAAAATATCTTTGGCTTCTTTTTCATTTTTACCCTGTGAGAAGATTCCCCAATCTTCTTTACATGTATTTCTAACATGTATTTTACTTTAATATCCCATGTGTAGAGTCACAGTAGCTGGAAACAAAACTAAAACCAAACAAGTCCTCACCTTGTAGAGTTGGCAAACAGAACTGAAAAGGGACGACATCGCCTTGTCCTCATTCTCCTCTGTGTATTCCTGAAACACACAAACAGCTGATGATCTTTAATTCGGTTACAACTTTTCGTCCTCATTACACATCAATTTTTAAGAGCGTCATCAGCAGCTCTCCAACTACAGGCAAAAATCCAGAGGTGGTGCACAGTATTATCCCAAACTACATCCATCCATCATTAATCTGAGACTTCCATTAGATAATTATTTGACCTCATAATATCATGAAGGACATTTAGTATTTTATGATTTGAGTTCCTTATTAATTATTCAACTTTACACATTTTAACTCATCAACAGCTCAATAAATGACATAACTGGGTCCAGAGGAATATTTTTAGAATTAAAACTGTGCATAGTGTTTTACCCCGTTGAAGGTGACCCAGGGGACATGTGTGTGTGGGGGGTTCAGCGCTCTGGTCATGACAGCGTTGGCGTGCATCAGCTGGTGACCCAGACTTCCCCTCACACGCGTACAGCTGGAGACACTGAGACAACAGCATCAGCAACACATTAGATTAAAGCAAGAGTCTTTAGGGATTTTACATGTTTTTAAATCCCTTCACATCACTCCCTACTGTGTTTTGTGCAAAGCCTCAGTTTATTTTGTGGATACTCACAGGCTGGGCAGCGTTGAGAACATCTGCAGCCGACTCCATGCAGTAGATGATCTGAAATGCTGTATGTCCAGTTAAATGGATGATACAGGCCTGAGGAGCAGATCAATCTAAAGTCATCATGTTGTACTGACTGAAATGTGGCAGAGCAGCAATGCACGTTAGGATACATTCAAACCTCGATCATGTTTCCTCTGCATTCAGGCTCTCCATGCTGACAGGTGAAGGGAGAGTTGGCTGAAGGAAGCTCCTACAAGAGGAGAGTCAACTTTCAGAGGCATGTGATGATAGTTAGTTAATATATTAACAGAGGATAAGGATCAGTGTACCTTAGCGTTCCCGTAGGGGACCAGAGTGACGGTCATGATGTCCTGCAGCATCATCCAGGTTGGGAAGAGCTGCTGGGTGATGAAGACTCTGCAGGCCGGACACAGACTCTCATAGTACAGAGTGACAGATACTGGAGGAACAGCTTGGTAGGATCTGGTAGCATTCACTTCCATACATTGCTTCTGAACCTGCAGGATGAATATATGACACAGCAACTTTGGTTTCTGGAAAGTGTCACATTATGTTTATGTATAAGTTTATAAAAGAGGTGGTAGTGAGCTAAGCAAAAGGCATCATCTTGAGCGTTTGAATCTCTTTTCCAGTTTGGTTACAATAACATGCAGCACGTTCTGCCAGGTCAATAAAAATATTCCTGAAAGCAAACGGTATGCAGAAGAAGAAACAGCAGATAAGGTGGTGAGAGCAGACAAGATCCTGTTTTAAACCAGAGGGGAGAATTAATTCAACTGTTTAGATAAAAACAAAAAGATGATTTCATAACTAAAATATTTAAAGACTAATACAGCATCTGCTTGCTTTTCTTCTTCTCATTTCATTGTATACTGTGCATAGAGGCATCAAATGTCACTGTTGCCTCTGATGTCTTGCCAATGGGCATTTTATTAATGGTATTTATATTTTTATTAGTATAAACAGACAACAAAGTCTGTATGTCAAGAATCAAAGAAAACCAAATTCCTGTTTTTTTCTTTTTTTCTTCTGCTCAACTTTAAACTGATTAAGTGTTTGTGTGCTTTGACCCAGTCGGTCACATGAAGAACCACTGGTGTTCAATTTCTGAAGCATGACTCTCATTTAAACACAGACTCTGACTTTTTTTTCTCATGTTTGGGACAACGATACTCACTGATAACACTAAAATTAAAGTTATTAAAATATAATAACAATCAGCATTTTTAGAGAATTTACTCTTTCCTCATACAAACGGGAAAAAAACTGCTTGGTATTTCAGCTGTTAACATGTAAGCACATGAGAGGACTGTTATAAATTTTCTAAAAGCCTGTAATTCCATCAATAAAGTAAATAAAAAGAATAAAATATAATTAACAAATAATAATAAAATTAAACAAAAATATCTTTCAGTATATGGGTGGTTTTTTTCCCCTCTTTTGTGAAAGAATTCATAGATTATTTATTCATGTAGCCTCTTAACCACTGAGAGAAAAACGTTTGTAGCTATTGTTGCATTTCTTATGCGTCCACATTATTATCTAATAATAATAATAATAATAATAATAATAATGATTACTGTTTGTGAATATTGGCGCATTTTCTGCTGTGACCCCATATTGGCAAACAATAAAAACAGACCTCTGTAAACAGACTCCACTCACATTGCATGCTATCGCTATCTCCAGGGACCGACACCACTGAGACGGCGGGTACCGGCAGGACGGTTTGGGGTGAGACTGGATCCCGGAGCTGCTCCGGTCGGCCCACAGGAGGAGAAACACAGGCAGCAGTCCTGACAGCTTCATGTTTAGTATGAGGAGTTCACCACACACTGCAGTCACCGAGGAGGGAGGACTGAAGCTGCTCCTCCTTAGAGCCGCCCAATCATCAGCTGATTAACGCCAGGTGTGATTGACTGCTGCTGCCTTCAGGGATCCTCGGAAAACTCCTACTTCCGGCTCCGTGAAGAGAAAAATTGGGGTTTATTGCAGCAGTTTAGTGGTGGAAACTTTTGTCTTGGTATCAGTGACAAATATGCAAGAAAAAAAAAAGATTTAGTGATGTGACAGCCTCCACTTGAAATACTTGGCTTTTACTGTGGTGGTTTGCCTCCCCCTAGTGGTGACATATGAGTACAACAGGGTTTAGGCACCTATACTTATTTCTAATTAAACTGAAAAGTGACGGTCAGTGGAGGAGCCACGTGTTTTCCTTTGTGCTTATTTTGGTGTAATACACATTTTGTACACTGGGCGGCAGTCACCTGTAATGAGTGTGCATTCACACAATTCAGCCAGGTGTGTTGGATGCCCGTCAAGCATACAGTGTTCCTACAGGTAGCATGGCTACAACTAAAATGTGGTTGGACTACTCTACAACTAAGAGTTGATGATGTTTAAGCTGGATGCAGGAGACGTTTTAAATATTTGTAAGCAAGAAATGAAGTCAGAAGAGCAAAGGTAAACGTTTGTAAACATTTGCTTTGTGAAACAGGTGATGACTGCTGCACCCCTCAGTTCATTTCACCGACACTGCAGCACCAGTGACTTCATGGACAGCCACTATAGTTTGGAAAAAATTGCTTTCATTAAGATTTAAACCTGTCCTTGTACATTGCCTTATAGGTGAGGGGTGCTTCTGTACAGGGAGGGAGGACATGAAGGACGCCGACTATGGCTTATCCAGTGTGAAGACAATGACCCATGGACAAGGACCACACCTTGGCCAGCAGCACCTCCATGGGCTTTGGATTCAGCAGGACGCCGGTCAACATTGATTCCTCCTGGAGGTATGACTAGCACAACTAAACAATATCCATTTGACTTTGTGTAACTTACTCACAGTTTGGGGGCGTAAATCCATGCTTGGTGGTGGCTGAAAAGGAAACAAAACTTTGAGTTTTAGTGCACGTAATGTGTAAAAATTATGCTTACTTTTTCATAAAACCATGAAGCTTGTACAATTTAGGGCCCTGAACATTTATAGAAATGGAGCCATCACAAAAATGCCTCATGGTGGCCATGGCGGCCAATTTAGTTTAACCAAATCATGTATTGTTCATCATATTCATCATATCTCCTGAACCAAACATGTTAACACAGAATAGATGATGTCTGCCCCCGAGTTTTAATGGTCAGTGACTACAGTGATGCTATTTACAACATCATAAACCCTTCAGCTGAATCAATGGTGAATTCAGTGACATGAGAACGAAATCAGAGTGTCTGAGAAATAAGGCTAGACTGTATAATATCATGTCTATTGCATACATGTTGTGTAGAGTTTAGATAGCTTAATTATTTTGTTTATTAACCCTGACAAGACTATGACTGTAAAGGACAAGATTCAGTATGACCTCAACAACCTAGTTTAACAGAATGTCAAACACACAGATTTTCTTCAAAAAATGTATTCCAGAAACACGTTTAATTGTTTTGTTGTTGTGGAACCCATTCTTCACTGTCTCCTTTATCGTCTCCTCTACATTGACACAGAGCTGTGCACTCTGAGGATCCTTTTTTGCATTAACAATGCCCCAGCAGCCTTTCTTGCAGCTACAGCTTAAGAGTTCAGGATGGACTGGCTTAGCTGTGGAAGAGTTAGCCACAATGGTCTCCATTCACTTGGGTCCATCCAACCTCAGTCTACTGAAGATTTGGTCCGACCTCAAGTGTTTGTCCCCAACAGTATTCTTCTTGGTAGACTGCGGCACCAGTGCGGTGCCAGTGTGGTTGGGAGGATTTGCTCTATTCCTCTTCCCTTCTTTGAGAACAACTCAAGATGAGCTTGACTGATGTCGAGTTTGCCTCTGGTGAGATCATATAGGAGGATTTTGATGTGCTCCACAATGGAAATGACCTCCATTGGAATGCTGTGTGCCTTTGACAGTCAGGAAGGTCTCTGTTTAAGTATCATCAGTATTCCAGGTATACCATGCTGTCTACTCTCCCCTGGCTGCAAATGCAGATACTGTACCACTGCCGGTGAAGGCATGAAACACAGAAAGAGCCTTGGATTGCCAGAGACTTCGCAGTCTCATGGGCAGGTATGTATCTGAAGTTCTCGTCAGTCCCTTATTCCACTAACGGCTCCCCAATGTCCAGGTCTGACACATGTGCTGTGGCTAGGACTACAACATCTGTGTCCAGAGTGTGTAGGGTTAGCTTTTGTGGCATCATCCGCCACGTGGAGTATTATATGCCTCTTCATGCATATGAGGTGTAACCTGATCTGTTTCTTGTGCACCACTGGGTGCGCAAGTGGAAATGACCTACACAAGTAGTGGCATATAGGACTGGCAAGAACTTCAGACACATACCTGCCCATGAGACTGCCAATCCAAGGTCCTTCCTATGTTCCAAGCCTTCACTGGCTGTGATACAGTATCTTTATTTACAGCCAGGGGAATAAAAGCAGCATGGGATACCTTGAAAGCTGATACATGGTTACAGAGTCCTTTATGACTTTGTCAAAGGCTCCAAACTGCATTCCAAAGGAGGTCATTTCCATAGTGGAGCGCTTCATAGTCCTCCTCCATGATCTTAAGTGCTATATCGTAGACAGCTGGACTTGCTTGAGTTTCTTGAATACATTTCACCTCTCATCCAAGAACCTTCTAAAGTTTTAATTGTTGGGTGAGGCTTCTGAATTCCTGTACCAGTCAAAGGGCATTCTTCCTAAATTGTTTAGTAATATGTTGGTGAAGATTGCTAGAGGATGAGAGGTGAAACGTCTTCAAGAAACTCAAGCGAGTCCAGCTGCCTATGATATAGCACTTATGATTACCAAGACCTTGATGACTGAGAATCTTCACCAACATCTTCTCTGCAATCTCACCAGAAGCTCATCTTGAGTTGTTCACAAAGAATGGAAGAGGAATGGGGCAAATCCCCCTAACTAAGAATGCACTGGTGCCGCAGTGTACCAAGGAGGACACTGTTAGAGACAAGCACTTGAGCTGGCACCTAATATGCCATGTCCAACAGATGGGTGTTGGATGGACCTAAGTGAATAGAGACCATGGTGGTTAGCACTTCTAAAGGCAACCCAGTCCATTCTAGCTATGTTTTCAATTTAATGCTTCTGTAAAAGGTTGGTTGAAGACTGGTTCAAGAGATATGATGAAAAGCTGTACAAATGTACCAAGTTTCATGCTTTTGTGAAAATGTGAGCATATCACCTCAAATTTTACACATTTTTTATAGTTCCCTTCTTGGTTGCAGTAGCAAAAATGAACAAGGGTGATGATTTGTTGGACTTGCCTGCTGAGGCTCCAGAGGCTACCACAAATTACTTGGAACGACAGCCAACTGTCTGATGACTCTGATGATGATGGGAAAATCAAACCAGATAGGCCAAAGCTGGTAACTAAGAAGCAAGGCAATTCATGAAAAATTGAAAAAGCTACAAATCTCAAAAAGGCTCAGTTAAACAGAGCAAGCAATCTAAGGGAATTAATGAAAGAGTTAATGCCAGAAAAAGATTGTGAATCTGAGGTAAAATGCACTTCTGCCGAGTTTGTTGCTTTGTGTGATAAAGATAGACCATTGCATAGTTCATAAATGGGTTTGAACTTGAAAGGCATGAAACATGGTTTAAAGCAAAATATTATCATTACGTTAATGATGTGCAAAAGTGGTGTAAAGATAGGTTGTTTCAGAAATGAAATTGAGGTCACTGATGATGTTCTCTCTGAGGACTGTGTTAAATCTTGCCATAAAGCATCGATGACGTAGGTAGGGGTGCTTTGGTCGTCTCTGTCAGCTTTGCTAAATTTGTGCTAAATTTAGGCTGTCGTGTTGGTGGTGTTGGTGGTGCTTATTGTGGTTGGCTTTGTATGGTGGTGGCATGTGGCTGCGAGTCCCTTATCAGAATGAGGAAATCAACTCACCAGTCTGTAAACTCTTCTTCTGCGGACTTCTAGCTGGCCAGGTCAAGGTTTTCAAAGGTGAACATCAGTAAACATTGAGGAAAAGATGAAGAAGAGTGGACACCAGCTGAACTAGTGTCCTGTTAGCCATTGTACAGGCATTGAAAAATAAACTGGATGACCTCTGTGCTGCATCAGGAAATGTAATATCTTTTGATTTACGCAAACATGGCTAAATTCTGGACAGCGCCATTCAACCAGGTGACTCTTTTTTTATATGCTGATCTGACAGAGTAATTGCTGTTTGACTTTGGTTAGAGATTGTAAGATGTTGTGAGTGTAGCAGCAGCTGTTCAAGATGCTGAAGTAGATATTTCAAACCATTACTATGTGCAGTAAATGTCTAATTCTAGGGTGTAAACTATGTTGTTTGATACTGCATTGCATTATACGTAGGGCTGACAAGAATGCTTTGAATCCGCAACTATTGCCATGTGAATTTACATCCAAATCAGTATTCGAAATGCTCCGTTGCACCCCATTTTTGCATCACCTCAAAAATCCCAAATAGCCCATTAATTAAGAAACAGTAATCCAACAGTTTGTCATTATGCATCAACAATAATTATTAGTTATTTTCAGACAAGGACATTAAAACTTAGTGAGTTTTGAGACTCTGACACCAGCAGTCCAGCACTACTGAAACTGCTACAGTTTGACTAAAGGTGACAGGTTTACAGATATGCTACCAAAATGTCAAAAAAATCAAGTGTCTGGAATAGTTCCGAAATTTGGCCACCAAAAATTCGAGGGCCAGAGGAAACTGGCATATCTCAAATCTACAGTGAGCTTGGAAAATGCCTTAATTATTTTCCTTAACGAGTTAAGTCCTATTGAGGTTGGTTGCTTCTTTTGTCAGAATTTCGACTGCATGTAGTTAATTTATTTTATTTTACCTTTATTTAACTAGGAAGTCCCACTGAGATTGGAAATCTCTTTTACAAGACAGACCTGACCAAGGTAGTAGTAAAGGTAGCAAATCTATGTGTAGTGAATATGCGAGATACTTGTGAAGCCAAAGTTTGTGGTACCATAGTGCAGTCTTCCATATTTGCAGTGTTTTTTTCTAGGCTTATTATCTAAATGGTATTTGTGCTATATAGTGGTTTATACTTTGTTAATCCAGGCCTGAGTTTTTTGATCAGACCACCTCAAACCAAAAGTGTTGAAGTCCTCAGGTTATCAAATAATACTCACAACAATGAATTAAACCACCATCTCAAATTTATTTGGGGATCTAAAAGTGTATACATGAACAATGATGTTCTGAAGTGGGTAAAGTCAGGTTTTACATCAACAAAAAAATGTTTGAAACCATCAATTTTCCTCAGATATGACTTCTAAATGAAACACAAGCTATTAAAAAATGGATGTTATTGCATAATCAATACAGTAAAATTTAAGCATTTACAATAACAGTATTTCTCACAGCAATAGGCTATCAACAAAGGGCAGCTAAATGCTTTAGATCAAAGCAGAAAGACGAGTCCATACAGCCACAACGGAAAAAATAAGAGTTACAGAAACATCAAGTACTACGTTGACTGTGATGCAGAGACAAGTAGAGGTATTTGATCATATGCACAGCTCAAAGTGAAACAAAACCTGTCTAAATATGTCAAGTCCCTGGATTTTAAACATCTTAAAAAGGTGATAAAGATCCTCCCATTTAACTCAGGCTGAGATGGAAAACAAACCTAAAATGTTGTGGTTAGTGTTTGACTAATCTTACTGCTACACCCCACCATGTTTATGGCATGGAAGACAGTTGGTGGAGCCGAGCACTTTGTGAACGCAAATATCCCTAACTAACCAACCTCCTCCCTCTGAACCCTTCCTATAACCACTCCAAACCCTTAATAAACATAACCATTCCTACACTTTATGAACTCAATCTGTCTCCAACATAACGCCTAACACATACCAAACCCACCTGTATCTCTTACACTGTACCTACATATCCACTACCTTCAGTCAACTCTATACCTTAAACCTAAACACAACCTGTTCACACACAGACCATTGATCTCCATTAATTCTGCAAAAGACTCAAAGTTTCATTCACTGCAAACATTTCTGAACATTTAGTGCAAACTGTTTTTAATTAAATATTTTCACAATATCCAGGCCAAGCCATACATTATAATTAAAGTTAGTCAAATAAAACTACTTTATAAAGGTTGGAGGAGAGATTGTCTTGGTTAAATGTACAAAAAAATCAAATACCAACTAAGCCGTGAACTCAGTTCTCAACTCTAGTATTAAAACCAACATGTGACATGCCCATCCACTCTCCTAGCTTTAAAACCCACACCCTGTGCTTCCCTCAAGCCCCCAGGCACAGTGTTGGGCTTTGAGGCCAATTTGACACAGTGGTCAAACTGTGGAATTACAACTTCCACATCCGTCATGTGATGCTTTTGGGCCCAAAAGGGCATTTCCCCATAGACCAACATTGTTAGATACACATCTATAATTCAATGGATAATTTTTAAGAGCATCACAAACCCCCTTCCGAAATATTGGGATTTGATCCATTCAGTCTGATAAAATTTTCATAAGTCTAGAGCTGCACAATTTAATGATTTTATCCCCATTCAAATTAGTGAAGTACTAAACCGTAAGTTAGCTGCTTAGGTGGGAAAAGTTTATAGTGCACTTGCTTTTTTGGCTCAGTGATTCAGAAGACAAAGTCAATTTTTTTGGCTTCATGCCCCACAAAGCAGCTTTCATAGAAATGAACAAGAACCCACCTCCAACACTCTATCCAGTTCTCCTTATACATCCACGACGTCTCGCCCTATGTGGCTAACCACTTCCTGCCTTGTTGGTGAACATTGCAACTGATGTAAATTGCATCCAATATGAACATATCCCAGGGAGAAAGAACTGTGTAAAATTTACATCCCCCCTCTAGGAATTACACCTTGCAGTATTACCACTAAAACCTTCATCATTCCATTACACCCCACAACTTTGACAAACAAGGTTAACGTTTTTAAGCAAACACTAGTAAGGCTCATTCAATCTTCCATGCCACAAATCCATGGCATCTAGCACAACTTTAAAGAGTTGCTCGCTCAGGGGAAAAAAAAAATCCAATTTATTTTAACCCGTTCAGAATCCAGTTAGTTACAAAAAAATATAAATAAAATTGTGTTGTGTTTTTTTTTTATTCTAAATGCACTCTTAAATTATCAGATTTTTTTTGGTTTTTAAATGAGGAGACTTTATTATTTGTTATTGTTTCTGTCTGTTCCAATGGATGGAGAATCTGATTGCAGAGACCACCCTTTATTAACAGTATTAATAGTGACAATAGGTCTTAACAGACCTTTTTTCAACAACAAACACAAGTCAATTTATTTTTCATGAAGAATTAACTCATATTAATGGATTAAGTGCTGCTTTAAAACACATTGTATATATATTGTATTGTATTCCTCATCACAACTCTAAAATATTCTCAATTTCTTAAGTATCTCCAGAAAACAGTACAGCAAAAAATCCTCCTGAGATTATTATTCTGTGAACATAATCAAGAAGATGCATTAGAGGCTGATACAGTATTTTCCCTATGTAATTTGTATTTTATTTTTTAACAGTATTTCCCTATTTATTTGACGGTGACACTCCAAAAAATCCTGATTAATCCTGATTTTTTTGACATGTGAAAGTAATACAACATCTCATGGTTACTTTTAACAGTTTAAACACAAATTATGTACTTTAACAACATGATTTATACACCGAAGCACTTCCTTCCTTGACTCACAGTCGGCCACATTTGTTAAAAAAAGGGGGCGTGGCTCTACTGCAGTCCATTAGTCTGTGCATTTGGGTGGAGTCAGATGACAGTAATGTCTCGATCTAGATCTAGACATCCTAGAACAGTTACGTCCATTGGAAGGGACGGGGGGGATCTGAACGGGTTAAAATTCCCAGATGGGAGGTTTTATGGAGCACGTGTTAGTTAACTGTCAAATAAAGACGACAGAAGTCTAAAAATAAAAATGGCAATCACTTATTTTTCTTTTCAATTAGTCAAACATTTATGATGTTGAAAGTGCAACAGGCTAAATGATAGCTTAACAAGCTAGCTAATATCTCAGTAATTGAAAAAGTAAATCTGTTTTTTTTTCTTTTGACATAACAGTATTTTTTATAGCCGTGTATAATTCTGTTATACAACAGCAAATGTATCATGGTAACGGTTGTTAAAGCATTAGGTAATATTAGGTTATGAAGAATTAGTTGGACAGAACAATGATTGTGGCTGAAAGTACATTATGAGACACTTCATAATATGAGACACCAGTTATTCTCCTACGAAACATCAATCATTTTAAAATGTGTTTCTCGTTATTTCTCACGTCATTTTTGTTTGCACAATGATAAAACAGGTAAGTTACAAAAAGAGAAGGTGACAACAGAAAAAGACCAAATTGCACAGATACAATAACAAAATAAAGATGTCTGAAATTACAGAGCTAGTTACTACTAAGTGGTCAGCTCATTAAAGAGATGGAAAAAAAAAACTTTTGAAAACTCATATCAGTGCTTTATCAGTGCTACAACAGATCAATCTCATAAGCAACTCGTCCATGTTTAGCACCACCACCTGCTCCAGTAGCAGGGTGGATGTACATGAAGACGGCTGAAGTATCTCCACCTCACATGAGATACGTATGTGCAAATACAATGCTTTAAATCTAAACCCCACAGAGCAGTGGTGTAGTCTATGTTGTGTGTTTGTGCACATATAAGTTCTATAACCTTTTCTGCATTCCTGCTACAAAATTAGCTGGGATATGTAAAGTTTTCTTTTCTGAGAATTCACAAAATTAACATACATTTCTATTTCAAGTTATGGACTAACATTAACACTTAATTTATCTATTAAATGTGCAAAAAGTACAAAGAAAGAGAGAGAAAAACAAACCCCAAATGACAAGGGACAGATGGCTACGTTTTAGTTCCACATGCCAGACGTGCACTCCATCATGCCTTACGTAATAGCATTAATTTAGGTGTATCCATCCATGTTTACTGTAGAACAATTCACTTTAAGAGGAAAAAACTGTTTTACAATTAGGCCTGGGCGGTATCACAGTATTACACCAGGGTGTTTAGAAATCCCGAAGGTATGATTTTCAGTATCGTAAAAAGCATGGTCACTCATATTTCTATTAACTTAATACTTGAGAGGCTGTAATACAGATGTAGTGCACATCATGCACCACATGAGGTCAGACTGGTGCAACAGGCAGCTGAGCCGACTGCGAGTGGTGGGGACAACGTTACAGGACTGTAAACAGATGGCCTGCAACAGCAGAGAGAGACCACAGGGGAAAACAGCACATTTTCACATGTTACCTGGTAAATTAAGACCCGTCTCCACCAAACACTTTTGGTATGGTACCTTTGAAACCAAAAGTAACCCTACAGACATGGTACCTAGACCGTAGCGTTTCCAGGGCAAACATTACTCTTAAATGGAACAGTGGACTAACTCACTAAATGACTAACAAGATTAACCAAGGCAGGGAGTTTTATTTTTTTTTCTGTGGAGTCAGAATGAAGTGTTTTACTACAAGTTAACAAGACAATTAAGCTAGTCTTAGTTCAGTAAAAGGGAGAAAATTAAATTCGGAAGGTGCACAATTGTGTTTTTCTGTTTAATAAGAAAAATAGGTGTAAGAATATTACCTGTCTTAACATTGTGTGAGGTTAAGCAATGTTGCTGGTCAGGATGGGGTAGCGTAGCACATATATACCATCATGCCAGTAAAATTTAAGGAACATATGTAGGTATGAAAAAATAGATACCACCCAAGCCTAGTTTTAATGAACACCCTGTAAGGCTGGAGATTCAGGCGAACAGAGCTCAACAGTCTGTCAGCAGGTGTGAGTCATGTGTCCCGTAACTTCACAGTATTCTCTCTATTTGCTTTTAGACTACACCACTGTTACAGAGACCTTGTTTCTACACAGAGGAGTGTATCACTGCTTGTCCATAAGCACTGTGTGTTACAAAACAGCATCAACAGCTGATCAAAGTTTCAAAATTTGCTTCTTCACTTTAAAGATTATTGTCACACAGGTTGAACATCCTGTATGCAGCGCCATCTTGTGGCTGTGGTACGCTCTGTCCACAACCTGTGCAACGCAGCACTCTACATTTTACTACTGTGCAACACTATATCGCAGATTCATGTGGTCACAAGCACAACAAAGCACACCCAACCTGAAAGCTTTTCCGTTTGCTTTGACGGGGCGGATATCACAGTATCACTCATACAGTATGACTGACAGGTGATCTCGGAGAGGTGTATTTAAGGAAAACTACAGCAATGACTGCTTAGCACCAGTGATGGAGACAAAGCAAAAAAAAAAAGCTTGAGGATTTCACAGAATACGGCTAACCCATCAAAGAAAGGTAACAAAACATATCTTTTATAGCTGGTGGTGAACTTATAGTACCAGAACCGGTGTCAAAACAGTATCCAGCCGTATATTATAATCAGTAATACATATAATACTTAGATAATCTGTTAACGATGG
Organism: Epinephelus moara; assembly: GCF_006386435.1. Taxonomy (NCBI): domain Eukaryota; kingdom Metazoa; phylum Chordata; class Actinopteri; order Perciformes; family Serranidae; genus Epinephelus; species Epinephelus moara. The sequence continues at coordinate 32,528,892 of NC_065515.1, forward strand.
CATGCAAAATCAAACATTTACACCTTTTCACTGCCACAAAGTGGGACTTGGACACAGTGTTTCCAGCTCCCTTCATGACAATAACCAGTCTGACAGAACTGATAACTTCAAGTGTGCAACGAGCATCAAGCACATGTTTGACTAATGACCGCTAGTGCATTTAAAGTGACCCATTAAACAGGAAATACATACAATGACTTCAATGGGCAGCCCAACCTAACACTGCATATTTAATAACTACTGTATTTTTTACCTATAAAAATAGTTTAAATGATTCACTGTATCTCACTATAAGCACCACTTCATTTCCACTCACAAAGTGCACGATCAGAGGAGTCCCTGTTACCTACCCGGGGCCCGAGGCTCCTGGGTAGGCCTTAAATGTAAACAACTTCAACTTCAAAATATAATATTTATCACCATTTTGAATATACCTCACTCTTAAAGATAAAGTAAAAAATCATCTCAGGTATGTTCTGCTGCTGTGTACCAACATTTACCCAACTAGTGAATTCTAATATCATAATTTTGTCACATTTTATGGTAAAATACTACATTTGGTCCACAATAGCTGGAATCATACCTTGTTAGCTAGTCGTTAGTTAGCCAGCAAAGCTAACTAACAAGCCTGCAAAATTTAAGCAATGATAGTTTCATATGTACTTCTTTACTGCTCCTTTAAAATACTATGTATCAGTGATACATTTTCAGCTCCTGTGTCTTTAGTTTCACCTCAGGTCATGGCTAAGATTTAACAATTGTCTAAATTCTACACCACTAAAATTATGAGCCTTTGTTTTTCTAATTATCTTTTATAATTAAAACTTAAAGTAAATTTTAATCACCAGGGGTCAGATGCATAAAGGATGTGTACACACAAAATCCATGCATACGCTTTTTCTTACACATAACTCTGTATTTATAAACAAAGAATGTGTGCACCTCATGTATACGTGAGATTCAGCGTGCACACGTTTTTAGCTGAGATAGTGGTGGATGATGTGATAAAGATGAGATCAGATTGATGGTTACCTTTTTTTTTTTTTAGGTCATCCAATTTCACTGGTTATGTTGCTATTTTTGCAGGCTGTAAAATGTCAACCAAAGGTGCATTTAGAAAGTTAATTTCAATTCAACTTTTTATTTACATTCATCTTAGTGATTGTTTGTTACCCTGTGAAGCTCTTTGTAAAGTCAGTTTCAACATGAGCGCTCTGAGTGAATCACTGATCAATGAATAATTGTTTAATAATAATGATTATTAAGATTACTGTGATGGTTTGCAGAAATGTTATTTGAGTCTTTGAACAGAAAATCCCTCACACTGCTCCTTCAACGGCTTTACGATTTATTGTAACACTAATGTTTCGGTCCTACTGGGTCGTCTAGAGTGTCCAGTTGGACTGAACATTAGTGTTAGAAAAAATAATTGTGAAGCTGAACAAGAGCAGTGTGAGGGATTGTCTCTTCAAAGACTCAAGCGATTTTTTACAACGCACCTGCATCTGCGAAAGTCGGATGTGCGAATATCTCCCTTAACAAATTGCAGAAATGTTAGTAAAAGTGGTACAGAAGCTACAAATCACCACAGCCGTGTGTGATGGCAGCCATTCTGGCACCATTTGAGAACACTGTTGATGCAACACAGTTGGTGAAATTGCACTTTCTTTACCATATTTCTCACCGTCTAATGAGCAGTGGAGGTGCACAAGTATCGATATACACACAGATGTATGTATGTGTATGTGCGCCCAGCGCCGCAATGAATAAGATTTTAAAATCAGAATTGTGCATATGCATGGCTTTATAAATGAAAAAAAGAATGCGTATTCATATTTCTGCCTTTGTGTGTACACACAGTCTTTGTCATGAATCAACACAGTTTTATGCATCCGGCCCCTGGTACACAGGCCCATGTCATGTGCACAGCATCTCGTGCCAAGTGTGATCTAAGCTCAATGTGGAAATTTCTGGGGACTAAGATCCATGTGACACTCACTTTTACAAAACAGTTAAATGTAATTATTATAGGAAATATGATGCCATTATAGGAACACAGCTACCTTTGATAATAATACTCTCTCTCAGGGTACTCCAGGGTTTTTGTGCTGTTGTAGCCTTGTATCCAGCCTGACACAACGTCACTGTTCAGTCCATCCTAACATTGTTGATTACACCCAACACACCATGTAGGGGAAGAGACATCGCTCCTGAGAGTAACACAAAGAAAATCACGATGGCTGGAACAGGAACACTTAAGGGCACTTTTCAACCAGAACCCAAAATCTAAACACCATTATCACTCCACATCACCACATCAGAGAGTTAGCAAAGCTCCTGGATCAACAACTAAAAAACAGCTGACTGATTCTCTAAAGATTAATCTGAACCAGACCGATATCTCCCAGATACTTAGAAGTAATTGTGCTTATTTTGGGTCGATAATCCAAAATGTGCATGTACACGACACACAGAAATGCTTTCATTGTCAGCCTGTGCCTCACGTCTGCTGCTTCACAGTTAATACCCGCTCATATATTATTACTAACACATTAAAGTGTTCATGAGTGAGTTTAAAGCAACACGTAGATTACACTAATTTAAACATGATTGTCCCTTTTTTCAGTGAATGAAAATAATCTTCTGATAATCTGAAAGATGCTATAATGACGAAAATAGTGGCTGTGAAGCATAAATATACCCCAGAGGTAAAATCCATGAGCTCCTCTTTCCTCTCATTTGTAATGTCCTGAAGATAATGTGCAGAATAAAGATGACAGTAAGAAAATAACTTCTTATATATCACTGAAATAAAAACCTCTTTCCAACCAGCAACATCAATATACGTGAAATCAGTGCCTCACGAGTCTCCAGCTCGCATCTGTGTGCTCGTGTGTACTCTGGTTGTCTTGTTTTGGATAAAGTGCTTGTGTGTCTCCTCAGTTTCTACACTACACTACCCATAATGCACATGTGCTTGGTAGTGCAGAGTCCCATCCTGAGCTCATTTCCCCATCTTAAACACTGCAACTGCACTGACTGTATTGATTTAAGATACGCACTGTGGAGGGAAGGTGGCTGAGGCCGAGCATTAATTTGGATAGTTGGACAAAATTTTAGTCTGTGTTTGAGGCAAGAGTGGCCAAATCTAGAGACTGTAACGTCAGCACTGTATGAAACCTGCTTCTTAAAAAAATCAATTTCTCTCCACCAAGAAAATATACCCTCCTTTTCATACTTAAAAACAGCAAGCCAAATTATCTCTTTCTGTTTTGATTGTTCCTAATCAGTTTAGTATTCTGAAGCTAGATACTTGTATTTTGTGTTACCCTGATATCATTGTTATAAACCACTACACTGCTAAGATGTTTGCAGCTTTAATACCGGCAGCAGTTTGGGAAACTCGCTGACACCACCACCAGTGTTGTTATGACGAGGCAGTATTCCAGGACTACCTCAGTACTGCTGCACAAGATTTAATTCAATGCCGAATTCTGTGAACAGCTAAGTACTTAATCCCAATTGTGTTTTGCAAGCTGTATGTGCAGATGGCGAGTAAATGGGATTTTTAATATTAGGAATAATAGCTTTACAAAATAAACTAGATTAGAGCAGAGTTACCGTTAATATGCAGCCACTCTATTCAACTAAAAAAGCTGACAGGAAGTGAAGTCATCAACCTTGCTTTGACATCTTACCAATGTAGGGTTTTTAGATATCCAAATCTGAGCACTGAAGCTGTTTCTGGAAATTCTCCTATAGTGACGACACTAACCGGTACCCTGTCAGAGCCTGGCAACAGTGTCCGTATTGGTGCGTCCGTGGTGCAAATACAGTGAAGCGTTTGGGAAAGTGCCATCAGGGTGGCGTGCTGGTGTGTCTCAGCTGGGCTGCTGGCTGAGAGCGGGCCAGGCCAGGGTTACATTCAGCTGCTGGTTGTGTTGGATCAGGGATGTGTGTCGGTAGTGGAGGACCAGCTCTTTTAGAGATGGGTACAGGTTGTAGGGCTCAGCGAAGCCGTACCCTGTGGACGTCCTGTAGATCACACAGTGCTTCACATCCCCATCCACGCTGCATGAGAAACAACATCACAAAAATAATAATAATATGGATGTTTTTAGGGACAGGTTAGGAGTGAAATCTGCACTGCACCCACTTTTGGTAAAAACACATTATCCATTAGGATTAGAGAGGAGGCAAAATGTTGGGATTTCTTAAATGAGTAAGGGATGCAAATGTGATGGCACTCACACAACAGAGCAGGCAAAGGAGCCTCTCTGAGTCTGGCTGTCTCTGATCAGGAACGTCCCGTCCCTCCTCCCTCTCAGTAGCTCCTCTGCCTCCTTACGTCTCATACCACCAGCATACCAGCTCCTCTCCTCCTGGTCGATATCATCTGCCAGAGTGTACGGGCTAAAGCATGATGAGAAGGTGGAAGGGTTAGATTAATCCAATAAGTATGTCACTGCTGGAAAGACGGTCTATTCATAAATTGGGCTGTCTATGCAGTAGAAAGACGCAAATACTTTTAAAATTGGTGCTACATGAACAGAGAGAGATTTGGTAGAAAACCTACAATTCCCAGAATGCACTGTGCCACACCTAGAGTTTCACTGATGTAAAATTTTCATGGTACGATAACCACAAAAAGATAAATCAATAATGTTTTTGAAAATGAATACAGTATCACAAAACATAAAATGAATACACTCAAGTGTAATGATATTTTTTCAGACCCCTGCTTTAAATTGCACAGATATTTGCATGTATCTGTGCATGTTGTGAGACCTCGGCACATAGAAGCATGTTTCAGATTGTTGTGAGTGGTAGTTTGTATCAAGTAACAAATAGAAATTGCAATATATAATATAAGTTATATAAGCTGACCAGGATGAATGAGGATACTCACTCTTCTTCTTCATTCCTGATACCCAGCCAGTCATTGATTTGGCTCTGTCTGGTGCCTTGCTGGGTGAGCCAGCTGAAACATGGAGAAAACAGTAAAGAAGGCTGCAATATGTTGATTTTTAGCAAAACATGTGATATGATATACCCTGTCAGTTCTTCTATTTTTACTCTATCTTACTATATAATGACGAAAACTCTGTCTGTGGGTGTGTCTGTGTCTCTGTTCCACGTTTTTCTCCTCACTGACTTGGTCAATCCATGTGAAATTTGGCACAGTTGTAGAGGGTCATGGGAGGATGCGAATGAAGCAATATTACATCAGTTGGCCAAAGGGGGGCGCTATAGCAATCGATTGAAATTGCAACCTTTGAATGGGCATATCTCATGCCCCGTATGTCGTAGAGACATGAAACTTTGCACAGAGATGCTTCTCCTCATAAGGAACGAATTTGCCTCAAGAACCCATACCTTCCGGTTATATAGATTTTCCGCCATTTTGAATTTTATGAAAAACACTTCAAATCGATCTCTTCCTAGGAAGTTTGACCGATCTGCATGAAACTCTGTGAACATAATCTAGGGACCAATGTCTAAAGTTCCCTCTTGGCAAAAGTTGGAAAACTTACTAAAACTGAGCTTCTATAAGGCAATGAATATTGCGGAGGGCGTGGCTCATCACATAAAGGTGTATAACATCTCAAGGGTTTCACCGATCACCACGCAACTTTGTAGGCATATGACCACACATCATCTGAGGGGACCCCTCCATTATTGACCCAATCAAACAAAATGGGGACACTAGAGAGCTAATTTCTTATCTAGGCCTAACCGCCATATTGATTTTTACTAAACTTGGTAGATATGTAGAACAGGATGCCTCAAGGTGACTGGAGAAATTTAACTCTAATTGGCAACTGGGTGGCGCTATAACAACAGAAAAATGCTTAAAAATGGCTAAAATGCGACCAATCGCTGTGGCTCCCCCTGTGGCCGAATGTTTGGGGGGGGGGGTTTCTAATTTTTGGTATGACTAAGTCATGGTATGGTATGCTGTACATAATCACGGAAACTGTCAGTGTGTCATTCTGTCTGTCCCACATTTTTCTACTCACTGACGTGGTCAATCTATGTGAAACTGCACATAAGCATTGAGGATTGGCATAGGTAGAAGGTGACAAAGCTACCAATGGGTATGGACTAGTTTCATTATATTAGATTTTGCTTTTCAAAAAGAAATTAATATTAGTGTTGAGTATCATATTTTCAGTATGCAGCAGTCTTATTATACATTGCCAAAACACACTTGTGTGAAATGGAAGAAATTTCCAAAGAAAGTGAAAATTGAGGGTAGTCAATACATAATAATGTCAGCAGACCATGAGTCTTGCTTTATTTGTTGTAAAGTAACCAGTCTGTGAGACTGATCGTTTAAACTTCTCATTCACAAAACCTGAATAGGACAAATCTGCTTATCTGAATGTACTGAAGTACTGTGCTGTAATCTGTACAGACATGCACCCACTCTTTTGAAAACAGAGTCAAATCTTCATCATGAGGCACTGAGGGGCTGAACTTACAGCAGGTATTGATCTCTGATCTTCCTGAGCTGCACAAGGTCGGGCTTCAGGCTGTTCATTTTCTTGTCGACCTCCATGTGAGTTACCGCCTTCCTCCTCAGCTCCTCCTCCAACTTCTTCTTGCTGTTGTGTATCTCCTCCACCCTCGACTGCAGCTCATCTGAATTGCTTTGAATCCTGGGAGGAGGAAGGAACATCAGTATGAGCATGGCCTGAATGTCTTTAATTTAGATTTTTGCCTTTTGTTTTTTCTTAAAAACTGAAAATAAGTAAAACAGATGACACAAAAAGTGACTGAATTAGAAAAAAAGGTCAGTACTTTAAAGCATACTTGTCTGACTCTGTGCTGTTTTCTAATGTTAGGAACATGTCGATGTATTCTTTGCTGTAGCGTTCTTGAGTTTCGCACTCCTCCTCAAAGATCCGGATTATTTCACTAAAAGCCTCTATGGCTGTCCGCTTGCTCTGCAGCTCCTGAGGAGGAAAAGCAACAAATCTTTACCTGAATATTCAAGGCCTTACAGTGAAGGCTCCGTTGTGGCAAAGCAATCAGAAGTGAAACATTTACTTTCAAAGATATTGCTTTGAACCAATAAAACCACAGTTATACTTATTAAAATGAAGATTAGGATGCTGCTGTACCTGAGAGGTTTGGTTAAACTTCTCAAACAGACGGTCGTACTCTTTGCTCTTCTCTCTGTATTGCTCCTGAAATATCCTCAGCTGTTCTCCAACTGCATCAATGTCAACTTCCATCCCAACCTGCTGCTGCAGATGAGAATGTAAAAGATACTCAAGACCAAGTCCATGTTTTAAAGCTCCTGTGATGCCTTTTGTCTGATCTAAACTAAACAGAAGGTTATCACTATTACTAAAATGAAGACATTAAAAGCATTCTTAAAAGAAACTCATTATCCATATCCTGTTAAGTTAGTAACTCAGATGCAGCCAAAACCACACACAGGCCCACAGAGATTCAAAGAAAATCCCCACAGTGGGTATGTTTACATGCACACTAATATTCCACTATTATTCTAAATAAGACAATATTCAAAATTTGATGTGGATCATGCAAACTGTATTCTGTGTGGATTTTCCAAATTAAGCGGGATTTATACTTCTGCATGGAATCAACGTCGTACCCTATGTCGTAGCCTGACATGCACCTCCCCAGAAATGTAACTAGGCGTCGCAGCGATGCAGGCCTCCTGTCTATAACTATTTCCCTCAGTTGAAATTAAGTTTTTATTTACTTTAATTTCACAGATAGGAAACAATACATTGTGAAGACAACAAAGCCTCCACAAAATAGCTTTTAAAGTCTTGTGTGTTTATGCTTCAGGGATTTATACTTCGTGATTTATCCTGCCTTCATATGAGCAGAGGAAATCTCCGCTCCGCATGAAGCTAATTTATACAGCATAAAATGCCATAGGCTTATGCTAATTATGTTAGCATGTTATATTTGGAAAATGTTTAGTATAAGACAGTTGTTTTGTCAGTGAACCTTGTGAGTTGTAACGGAGCTAAATTTTATAGTATTACCTTTGTCAAATGTTGCTGTTGTCCCTGGCTTCATATGAGTAGAGGAAAAGTCAGCTAGCTGCTAGGCTAACTTATACAATTTAAAATGCCATAGACTCATGCTAAAAACATTAGCATGTTGTATTTGTGGGGAAAATTTGTCCAGATAAAGACAAGTGCTTTGTCTGTGAATGCTGCAAGTTATAGTGAAGCTGATTTGTGTACTTGTTTGAAATTGTCTCTATTAAGCCATGTTTAATGTGTGTTTTAAATCAACTAGACTTTACAGCACTTCACAGAAATCCCGCTGCTAACTAGTGTTTTGGAGGTGTAACTGCAGAGTGACACAGACACACCACCGCACAAGTATAAACGGCGTAGGCTCTGCATAGAGCTGATGCACAAGTATAAAGCCGCAGTTTGTGACACATGGCCTCTTGTCTGTCTATGTTCGCCTCTGTGCGTCGTCATGGAGACATTGTACACAACTCACCAAGGGTTTGCAAAGCTGGTGTAGAAATGCATTGTCAAAAGAAAAGTCCACATTTTGGGTCAGAAGGAGAAACACACCTACTTTTAAACCTTATGAAAGACTTGAATATCAGCGGGTTTTTTGATGTGCACAAATATCACATAGCCAACCTTTTCAAGGAGGTGGTTTAAAGAATGAAAGAGGGAGGCTGTGTTCATATGGTCGAACAAGTCCGCCACCGGTAAGAAAACCTTGAGAAAGTCGTATTTTGATGCAAAGAAACAAAACGTCAAGCTGCTTGAGCTGTTCCACTGTTCTGTATTTTGGTGTGCTAAACAATACATCAGGGCATGTTAATCAGAGTGTGCACAGGTGCATGTAAACAGTAGTATAAATATTCATTCTTATTAGCCATATCGACAGCATAGTAGGAATGTTGTGTTTTTCTGAATAAGGGCAAAAAAAAATAAAAAATTTGTGCATGTTAACATACTCAAAATCAATAACAATATTAAGTAATTAGCTTTAATATAAGACGGCACACATTCAAAACTCAAGGCCTCATAAACTCACCTGCTGGTATCTGGTAATGGGGTAGAGTAGCTGTGTGTCCAGTTTAGAGTTGTACTGGGCCAGGGACTTGTTCTGGTAATACTTGATCAGGTCCACCACTGAGGGAAAGGCCAGTGGCTCAGAAAAACCATACTTCCCCCCATGATGGAAGATCTTTATCAGTCTGTTGGAGCCATCTTTCCTACAAAAGTCAAAGCATATAACTGTCGCACAAGGCTGCCAGTAACCCCCCGCCCCCCACAAACACACATACACACTCACCTACCTTATACTGCTGTGCATTTTAGGCTGATTCAAGTCAAAGAAGTCTTTATTTAAAATAGACCATTTTGTCAATTTTCAGGCTTCTATGTTACTGTATTCGTCCTTTAACACTTTACCTTACCCTCTGTTGTCAAAGGAAAACTCTATTCAGCCACACACCCCATCAAAGCAAACATCTGATGTTGCAGCAAGTAGCTGTAAGAAATCAATATTTGATATTTGCTGAGTAAAAATATTCTGGTTTCTTTAAGTTGAACAGTTTGCAAGTGGAGATTTTACGTGCCTGATGTCATTAAGGTGTGTGATCCAAAAATTTCACAAGCTCTGCAGAACTCAGCACAAATGTTGCTGGTGCAAGATATATTTACTCTAATGCAGACAGGAGCAGCCGGTCAGCATCGTACGTGTGGGCACAGCGCAGGATGAATTTCAGATATGGAAACATGAGAGGCGTTTCTTATCGGGCTTAACCACTGATGTAAATGCTTTGTCTTCAACACTCGACCACAGTCCTGCACGTCCAACCAACACAGTGAACCAGCATTAATTTAAGGTCTCTTCCTTCAGACAGATGTGAGACGGACGACTGGTAAAACAGATGACTGAAATGTATTCAGCGTACTAAGGGTGTTATGTTGCTGAGCGCTGGAGTGGGTGCCAAACTCTAATCAACAAAGCTTTATATCTGAAACCTAGTCCGTCCTGATTCAACTAAAATTAGACAGAAACCAGGAAATGTATAAAGTTACATTATAAAACCAGTAAAACTAAATATAAGCATCCATACCAGACAACTAAAGTTAGATGCTGAAACCAGGAAATAATAACTGACCTCTGACAACATGTCTTGGATTTGCAGCAAACATAACCTTCCCACAAGATACAGAGCACTGATATTTATTATATTATTACCAGCTCAACACTGTATTAAACACACACACACACACACAGTATCAGCTGTTCTCAAAACACAGAAGAGTTAAAAAGTAGTTACCTCAGTGTGAGAGTGTATTCCCCCTTCACCTTACTGGAAGCATCTCGGACCAGGAACGTGCCGTCAGGAGTGTTTCTCATCATCTCGTTTACTTCCTCTCTGGAGAACCACAAAAGACATGAAAGTTTCAGGTTACTAAAGCAGGTGTCTTAAGCCTTAAAGTTTTATATACTGTAATATACTGACTGGTAAATGAATTTACATGAATATAAACAGATTGATTTGTATTGTTGTCAGCAGATCATCAACATGCCATATGAAAACATTCAGTACCTCGAGGTATTTCCCCAGTACCACTCCGCATCAGATAGATGGTTGTCATCACAGCTGGAGTCACATGCTGCCATCGCTTTGGTTATATTGTTCTTGGGTTGAAGTTCTGACCACAAAGGTGATTAAACTTTTGGTTACAAATACAGAACTACAAAGGCAAAAATTTGATGTGTGCATCAGTGTCAGATTGTTGGACTCATTTTAGTTTTAAAGATTAAAGGTGCTGTGTCTAACTCTGGAAAAAGATAGTTGATTGTCATTCCCAGGTCATCAAATACCGACTCTTTGGGTTGGTGGTTTGGTCCATTTTCCGATTCAAAGTGTCAATATTTGACGACCTGGAAATGAGACTCGACAACCAGTTACATACAGCATCTTTATACTTAAAGAAGCTACTTGTCTCCACCCATTTGTCTCCTTGCATTGTTATACAAGAGCATATGTTGCATATTTTCCCTTATTTTGGACCATAACCAATATGCTACAAAACACCTGTTACACCTCTAACAAGCAGAACAAAGAGATGCTGCAGAGTACCTCCGTCCTTGACGATGTTGGTTCTTAGTGCATCGTCATGACCAACAGGGGAGGAAAGGTCCGTCAGGAACTCCGTCAGGGTGTGAGACCGAGCCTCGCTGTCGTTTTGGCCCATCTTGGACTCCAAGAACTCTGCAACATCACCCGCACATCGACCCAGTGTTACTCCTGACTTCAGCTGAGACCAGACTGTATGTGGCTATCTGCACTTTGTGGCTGTTCAGCACACACTGCTGGCCCGCTGACAAGGAGTCCAGAGGGAGATATCGTTGTGTTGCTTAGTCTTGCACCATGCGGGAGAGTCTGTCCAGACTAGTCTGCTGACAGGTGACACTGTCTGACTGCCTAAAATACCAGAACGGGCACTCCTCAACACTCAGGCACACTCAGCCGCGCTCGATGCTGCTCAGTGCTCGACCTCGCCTTGCCTCGCCTCGCCTAACAAACAACAGCTGTCTGAGGCAAGATGCCATGTGGGCCTGAAGGACTGGAGCTGATGTGCCACTGTGTTTGTGTTTATTGTTCCTGTGTGTGTTAATGTGGCATTAGGGAAGCAGGGGAAGGTGAGAACCTGTCTGTCAGGCATTTCCTGAAAGCTTTACATTTATGTGTGAATTGTTTGTGTTTACTAGTATGTGGCTACGCAACACATGCGCTGATACGTGTGTGTGGTGTGAGGTGTGTTATTAGCAGTTGATGTAAATCATCCCTTCAGCACTTGTGATGGCATGTCTGGAGATGCATTGAATCGCTGCTGCCAACAGAGCTGTATGTTCGAGGAATCATACGTATGTGGTTGTAAAATTAGAAAGGGCGTAAACTCATTAAACCTGGGCCCACAAACTGCAAAGCTCTGTCAAAACTTGCCTACGAAAAGCTCTGCATCTAATAAATCTTGGATTTTGCTGAATCGTTCAACTCACTAAGCCCTTGACACTATGTGATCCCAGCTGCTGACATTTCTCCTGGAGTTATGAAATTCTTGTTCTCGAGAGCTAAAAGGATTCGATGATTAATCGAGCGACAAAGCATTATTTGGCAACTGTTTTGAAAAGTGATCGTGTGTAAGTAATAGCTCAAACAAAATGCCCAACATTCCCTAGTTCTAACTTAATCACGGGGATTTACTGCTTTTGTTTGTTCTGGTAGTAAAATGAATATCTTTGGGTTTTGGACCAAAAAACAGTCAATATGAAGATGTCGCCTTGGGTTATGAGAAATTTAATATAGTAACCGACAGATTTATCAGCTGTGAATACTATTGTTAGTTGCAGCATTGGAGTCCTCCATATATTTTTAAAAAGTCCACTGTAGGGTCATGTTATATTCATTAGTTTTCAATGTTTTCACCATGTTTCTGAGAAATCTGGAGCCTCAATGACTGCAACGGTGCCAGCAAGAGGTGCCACTCAGGCAAATCGAGAAATCTTTATTTTTAGAGTAAAAATATTTTAAAGAAACACTGGCTCACATTTGATTAATACTTTAAAAACTAAAGTGCAAAGGAAGTGCTTTATTTATTGCGTGTCTGTCCATCCTGGGAAGGGGATCCCTCCTCAGCTGCTCTCACTGAGGTGTCGTCAGTTTTTTCCTGTTTTTTGGGTGATGAGTTTTCCTTATCCAAAGTGAGTATCTAAGGACAGAAAGTGCTGTATGCTGTACAGATTATAAAGCACCTTGAGGCAACTTGGGATTTGTTATTGGGCTGGAGAGGGATGTTTGGAGTGCTTTGCTTGGCCTGCTGTGGATGGATGGATGGATAAATAAAAGGGAGTTGACTGGATTCTGTAAAGGTTTTATTTGGCATTGATTGGACCTTTGTTACTGCAGTGCTTCTTAGATAGTTGACTTTGTCCTGTCTTATATTTCGATTATTTTTTTTAAGAAACATATGAATTTAATGCCCAGTCATTTAATATGCTTCATGGCCAACCACAGACTTTATATAAAGATGGAAGACATGACAGCTCCAAGCCCGCAGGAAGAGTGCCTGGCTTTGAAGATAATTTTACATAGAGGCCAAACCGTAGAATTACAACTACCCAGTTTGTCACATGATGCCACAGGGCCCCAAATAACTTTTTCCCATAGACTTGTGAAAGAGACGTCTCTAAATCAGTGGCTACATTGTTCTCAGCCTCACAACCTCTGAGAAACAACATTTTTAATGTGAAGAACTGTACAGTTGAATCATTTTATCCCCATTTAAGACAGCAGAGGGCTAAACTGGAAGTTCCCCGCTTGGCCGGCGGAAGCCTCTAGTGCACTTGCTCAATGGGCCCAACGATGCAGAAGCAGAGCTGAAGGAGTAATTTAGCACATGAAGCCAAGCTTTTTTGGCTTCATGTGCTACAGAGCAACTTTCAGCGCTGTAACCAGATCTCCTCATACATCCATAGACAACTCCCCCAAAAGTGAAGCTGGCTGCACTATAGGTCATAAACCCCGCCCCCTCAGTGTTAGTGGACGGGACATAGGCAAAACTAAAAACTCAAAGAGCTTGTTATAAAAAATAAAATCCAATGATGGTTTCTTTGATTTTAGGTAGTTCATATCACGCTGATTGTTCAAGTGTTGATTTTTTAATGTGTTTTAATTATTTATTTGATGCTGTCAAAAGTGGGTGTGAGCTTATAACTGACAGCTGTGTGTGTCAGTTGGTATGCTCACAATTGTTTCGGGCCAATGGCACTGAGGCTCAGGCAGGTGTATGGGAAGGACCTTGATACTTACGCTCAACTACCTGGTCATTATTGCACATAATGGCAGCTCCCATATGCGGGGTATTTAGGCTTCCTTTTCGTACAGTGGGAGAAACATGTCACCCATTGTTAAATGTGCCCAAAAGGGCCTTTGAATAGTTCCAACCACCTAAACAGTGAATATGGCTTTTACTCCCTGATGCCTGGATGACTGAGATAACTTAACTTCGCTACTCTGATACATGATATATGATATATGTTTACCATCTGTCATTGAGATAGCACTATACTTAGTGTAAATGTTACCGTTACACAGTGGCGTAACAGTTACACGTAAAACACAGATGACACAAACTGGCAGCAGATACATGTACTGACAGACAGGAAGGTCTCAACTTCCTAACAGCTCATTAAACGCAGCAGGGTTTTGGAAATCATCTGCTTGGTTGCAGCTTGGTTGAGGTGACACTTTAGCAAAGCCAGTGGGATTGTTTCTGCATCGTTTTCTCATCTGACTGCTGTAATTGTTAACATGCATCACAGTTACTATTATCAAAATGATATCAGCATTGATGCTTTAAAATACTAAGTATAGCACCTTTAATCTTACCTTGAACTGCTGGTGAAGGCTCAGGCCTAGTAGCCACGGATATGTCTGACTGCTGTCGTGATTGGTTAAGTGGTGATGACATCATCACAGAAAATACAGAATGAGGCTCAGGATTATCCCCCATATGGTTGGTGCTCTCGTTGATGACCACAGCCTCGTCCCTGAGATGGAGGGATGCTAGCGATGACGTTGGGAAGTCAGCTGGCTGCAGCTCTTTGTCCTCGGCGCAGTCGAGAGCTCTGAGCTGGAAACCCTCTTCTGCCATTTTCACAACACAGACTGAAACGGTTTTATTGAGGTGGTGAAGCAGCAGGATGTTGGGTGCCACGGTGCTGTTGATCACATACTATCAGCTTACAGTTACACTCATGGCTGAGGATGGAGAGGGTGACGAAGCAGAGTTCAAGGCTGCCCTGTGTTGTGGAGGTAGAGCATGTTTCTCAGCCTGAACACCCGGTCTGACCTCATCACAGCGCAGAGCGACATTGCCAGTAGATCCTGTGTTTTCACTTCAGTGTACTCAGTGGTCGTTTTCTGTGTTCTGCTTCGCAGTCATTTGCTTGAAGGGATTCATACCTGGGAGCTACCCACAACAACCACAGTTTGTTACTGAGCAGCACAGTGCCTGCTTCATAGACACCTTGACACTAGTTATTGAGCTGTAAATTCACTGGAGAGTGACAGACCGAAGCGCGGCTGTCTGATTCCTTCCGCAAGGACACACACATCACCTCATGTCAGAAAACCTAAAACAAGAAGGCACAAATAAAGTTCTGCTGTAAAATGGGAAAATAAACCTTTTGGCATGCAAACATCTGGCCAAATAATGGTGGAATAATCTGCACTGTTTCACAGCTCCATCCCATATTTGATATTTGGGGCAGTTAAACTGTTAGTTATTACCGCTTCATGTTCCAGACTCGCTGTCCACTGTGTAGCTGCTCAGTAATTTTGAAATTTAACCTCTGGTATTATCAGCCTGATTGAAGGGGCTTCCTGGAAAACAGTTTTAGATAAACTCAGTTGTTGCAGTTGTTGACAAATGTTCAACACCGTAATTGTGTTACATATACAGCCTTAAATGTATCAACCATGAGAGATATTTCCAACCTTTATTCTGTATCTCATATCCTCAGACCAGTGTCAGAAATGTGGCAAATAAATGAGCAGGACTGCTTTATGACTATATTGTTTTGTTTTGTTTTTACAAGATTTTTGCATGACGAAATACATTAAATTGTCAAGTATTTAATAAGACATTTCTGTCTGGTCATGTCTGGATTTCTCAACTGCTTTGCCAGGAAATTAACCATACATGGAACCTTTTATGTTACTGTTTGTAAGGAAGCAAATATTTTTTATTGCATCACAGAAATGACACAGATCTTTTTTATTCGGCATTCTTGCCAGTGAAAAACAAACCATATCAAAATCCAGGCTTTTCAACTATTTGAATGGTGTCATATCTTCTGATATGAAATATGCCGATGCTTGATAAAGATTCTTAGCATTTGTTTGAGGTTAGTGTGTATGCATCCTGTTTTTGCAGAGTCTATTTCATTACTGGTTGTCCAGCAGTCTCTTTGGATACTGCAGGACACGATATTCACAATTATCTCAATAATGGAAATTCAGAGCAATCAACTTATTGTGTTTTTATCACGATACGCAATAAAATTGTATATCTTTCTATCCCAAATCACAATATATATCTAAAATGCAACATACCGCATCATGTTTTGAAGACTGTATCAACATCACCCACTCTTAATGTTCACTGATATCAAGAGGAGCAGGTTCATCTCAGAGCTCTACGCAGAGGCTGGTTGTATTTAACACAATTCACACTCTGTGAGTGCAGTAGAAGCAAACGCCTTTTTTTTTTCCTTTACTGTACAACTTGTGAGGAATTCTCAATGCTACATACAAACGATGAACTAGCAGTCATCTATCATAAAAATGCCAGGTCCCAGAAGGTCTTAAGAAAAATGTAAGAGGTGTATTTGACAATTAAATATCTGCGCAACGGACAAGATCTACTGTAACAGAATAACTGGAAACATTAAAGTAGATATTACAATAAAAATTTCATGGCTTTAGCACTGGACCTTGTTTGTCCCGGGATCAACATTTAACATCCTGAGAAAAACACCTGACCAAATAATTCTCTCACAAGGATTTTTTTTCTTTACAGAAATGACAACGCAAATATGTATTTTCCAAAAATTGTACATTCTTACTCCTTGAGTGAAAGTAATGGGGAAAAATAATCTGCGTGTAACGTCCAGGAGTAAAGGATATTGCCTTTTGGATTCCCGTGGATTTCATGGGATTTTGGTTTTTGGGATGTCAGCGTCAACATTTTTTTTAATATAATGACTGTAAAGTGTTACATCATGAAGCCCATTACATGGTAAAGAATTTAGGGGGACTGTGGTTAAATCCGCTTCCTCTCCCAAGCATCTGGGATTAGTCAGCGCTTTATTATCCCCCTATACCCTTTACAATATGACATCCTATTAAAGAGACGTGAGGGTATTATCTGCGCTACAAGAGGAAAATGACCGGAACTTTCATTAAAATTGATTTTGATTAAAGATCTGACCTTTTTTTGGAAACATGGTTGATCTGATCACATCGCAATACATAAGGTTTTAACAGAAAAACAAAGGGTGATATTTGCCGTAACTCTAAACTGAAGCTAAAAAAGCATGGTAACCTCATTTAACTTCTTTAATAAATCTTTTTCTTGTTTACTAAATCTGGACAGCTGATGCTTCTCAGCAACGATTTTAGTATCAAAGGCATCGAAAATACTGATTATGTGACAACGTAAATTTACTTGATCGGCACTGGTGTTGTTGATAAACCGATAACTTAAACTGCGTCTTTTCTATGAAGAAGCATGCGGCATAGTATCTAAGTTAACAGAATGGTGCAACATAGCAGATCTAAAGTCGAAGCATTGGAAATGGCGTCGGCATCAAAGTACTTCCAGTGGTACGCAGCCATGAAATCTTCACGGCTCAATGTTTACGGGACATTTTGTCCAGTTCCTGTTGAGCTGATGTGAGACACTAAACATGATTTGGACCAAGTCTTGCATTCTCTGTCACATAAGCCAATTTTCTCATGTTTTAATATGTTCCTAAAAAATAAAACCTTCCAGTATGCACCCATCTGGGACGACACACAGCCGGGTTATTTCAATATCAAAGCTATCAAAGCTGATAAGTCAGTTATAAGTCTGTAAAGCGTGCTGTCCCAAAGCAGGTTGTGTTTAATGATGATGACCTAATCAAAACAAAGTAATTTGTGTTTGATCAACACATGCATTATTATAGGAATGGTTGGTCCATGAGGAAAAGCATTGGTGAGAAGTTAAGTCGGAGTCATAAAAATTTCTTTACATATGTTGCATTTTACAGCAGCGCTCTGCTAAGACTGTCCCGTATTTTGTCAGCGTCAGTCAGTTGAAATCGGTAGTCCACCATCCAACAGAAAACGATGGACGATATTTATTTTGCTGATGACGGTCTACTGAATGTGTCTTGTTGTTGTTAAATATTCAGTCGTATCTGCTATCGATCAATGTTGAATCCCAAAAGCGGGACGGCTGCTGTACGCCATATTTCCCCCCAACGCCTTCAAGCTTTCCATCGTCCCGTACCTAAGCTTGGAATGACGAAGAGATACGAAGGCTGAACATGCACGGAACTTTCAAAATGGCAACTTCTGGTGTAGATAGCATCAGGACAGCCTGTAACAATGAAACATCATCAGGAAACTCGGCAGGATGGGACAGTGCGCACCTACCTGGGCCAAGACAGGAGGGACCGAGCAGCAGGGGAAGACAACGTTTCATCGACATCCATGAAGCGGCGAAGAGACGTGGCTGGACGCACACGTGGCTCAGATCAAACCAACCACCGGCCTCGGTCCTCACGCCATC
Source organism: Epinephelus moara (assembly GCF_006386435.1). NCBI lineage: Eukaryota > Metazoa > Chordata > Actinopteri > Perciformes > Serranidae > Epinephelus > Epinephelus moara. The sequence continues at coordinate 32,547,278 of NC_065515.1, forward strand.
CAATGTCCCTCCACCCCCCCACTCCTCCCATCCCGTCCTGCCTCTCCTCCCGTGTCCTCCATCTTTTAAAGATCCTCTCCACTTGGTTGTTGTCCGTCCCCTCTGAGTGCCACATTTTCCCACGATGCCATTCCTTAGGGTATTTCCTTTCCTCTTCACCGAAACACGTCATGTCTTCATTAAAATCAAAGCTTTTCCAAGACATTTCCCACTTTGTTTTTACTTTTACATGCAATGACAGAAGAAAAACTCCACTGATCTGTGGGGTGCAGTGTTAAAAAAAAAAGCTCTAAAAATATAAACAAGTATGAAAAAAATCTATAAAAATGCTGCAGGTTTTGGAGCTTGTGCAGGTAAAGGAAAGGCAAAAGTCAGAGCAGCTCTACTCTTCGCACCGTAACTCTTTTTCACAGTTTGAGAGCACAGTGTGGATGCACAGTGGGGGGACAGGAGCATGAGAATGAGTCGGTGGGAAAAAAAAACTCCTATATAAATAAATAAGGGAAGGATGCCACTGTTGCTATACAGAGCGAGGGGCTTAGTGGTCTCCTGAAATCCTATTGGCCGGCCTGTTGCCATGTGCTCGGGAGTCAGCAGAGATGCTGCTAACAAATCAAGGAAATGTTCTAATATTAGACTGTATGTATCTAGGCAGCGGGAGCCCCTGACCTCTCAACTCAGCCAGCGTTACGTTCCACTTCACAGATCAGCATAATGAAAGAAGTGGTGTGGAAGTAACTGGTTAAAAAAAAATGTTACGGCACTGTAGACAAAACAGCAGACACAGCCCCCCACCACCCCAACTGCCTCCATGATATCCCAGTCAGTGCAGCTACAGACGGACAGAGAGGGAGAAAACAGATTCATCTTCTGTTGATCGCTGATATTTATCAAACACAAATGCTCTGACTGCTCTGCATGTTGGTTCTCTGGGCAATTTGTAGAACATGCAGTTGGTGAAAATTTGCTCTATTTCTAGCAATCTCATACTTACAGGTTCTGCTGTAATAAACTGGTCCATGCATTAAAAATTAAATTGTAACTGGTGAGCAAAGGCATTTATTTTTAAAGCATGCTGCTGATTCCTCTGCTGGTGTATGTTGTTTTACCCTATATCCTGCATTTGTTATATGTTTTTTGAATCATACTTTATCATTTTCATTAATACGGAGCTGTTTTGTGTTGTCTGCGTTGCTCATTCTTTAGAAAATCTGATGCAGATGAGTTTTTGCCTCTTTATTTTGATGCCATGGCTCCTAGCAGTGGGTTTCCAACACATCCATTATCAGGTTTTTATCTGCTAATTATCTGTTGACAAACTGAATTTCTCGTGCAAATGGATTTCACATGATCCCAAAATCTGATATTATGGAGCCCAGTAGATATGAGCAGCTGTCCTGTAAGAGGAGCCATTTACATTATTGTAATATGCTATTCTAAGGCTTTTAGTGGAATCAGACATTCATTCACAAAGTGCGTGGTGTTACTAAATATCTACTCATACTTCTTGTAGGTCTGTTAGGCCACTGATTCCTGACCCTTTTTCTTAAGGGACCCGTTTTCTGTCATTCAGTAAACTGACATTGCATGACTAAGTGATATGGATATTTCATACTATATTCAATGCATAACAACAGGGTGACCGCGGGTCCTTAAAAAGTCTCAAATGAACAAAATACTGTGGGATCACATGGTACAATGCGCAGGATCATAGTTTTTTCTACCACTGCTTCATTGTATGAAGTACCATCTAAAATAACAAGGACATTGTTCTTTTAAAAATTAAAAAATAGAATGAGCATTGACAAGAATAAGAATATCTTTATGTTTATTTTCAGTGTAACTTTGCATTGGAGATAATACTTTAAGCACCATGTCGCCATTATATTAATTAAACATTACCACCATGTGTTGAACATATTTCATATTCCAACGTACGTTTGGTAAGACATTCCTCGTGTGTGACACTTAAACAGGATAAATACATATCAGCTTAAGAAGGGTCGCCACCAACAGCATAAAAACACTAATTCCCTGAAAGTAAGACTGGCGGAAATGAATAACTCATCAGGTGTAAATGTTCCCTTCTCACATATAATCTGTTCACTTATATATTGCAAGTTCAAGGAACTCCCTCCTGGTCTTGGGATCTTCATTAAATCCTCCCAGCATCACACTTGTAACGGTGCTGGCGTTCATCTTCTGCACACCTCTCATCACCATGCACATGTGCCTGAAATAGTGATTTGTGCAGAATACATGAGACATCAGAAATGACATGAATAAGACATGAATCTGGGTGTCGACCAAACTATCATCTTAGTTTCACCATTGCTTGAGAACGTACCTAACAATATCAAATATAGCCGTGATAAAGGTCAATATACTTGTTTATCCAAAAGTGATTAAGAAAAAATATCTACTTGTAATTATGTGCAAAATATTTGACCTGAATCTAACAGGATTGAAATAAATGCTGAAACATCAGAAGCCCAGCAATACAATGTTATCACAATACTTAAGTCATGATGCAATAATATTGCAGTTTTAGATTTTTTTATTACCTTTTTTTAACTGCAAGATATGTCCCCTAAGGAAAATTTTGTAAGCAACTGTTTTATCTGATAAAGTTTTCACTCTCGCTTCCGTCGTTTTTATTGCAGTAAAATATATCTATTGGACTGCAAAATCAATTGAATCGAAACCAAGCCTAAACCCTAACCCTAACCTTAACCTTTAGGTACCAAAACTTGAATTTGTAATTGCAGTATTAACAACTTTTATAAAAATGAAAAAGAATCAATATCTGGAGTCCCTCTTTCAATAAAATATTGCCATGCAAAATAAAGCAATGCTACGCTGTATAGATTTTATTCCCCACACGTGATACTTACACAGCCTCAATCACCACTGCTACTCCGCCAGGTTCCAACGTTTCAGAGATGGCTGAGGCAATCTGTTTGGTGAGACGCTCCTGAACTGTGGAGAAAGTAACACATAACATTTGACACAGAAATATAAAGAAATTAGGAGAAAAAATAAAGCAAATTAAGACATAAGTGTTTAATATAGCAGTACAGTATAATACCTTGAAGCCTTCTGCTGTAGATCTCAACTATTCTGGGGGAGAAAAAAAACAAAAACAGGATGAAACAGACGTTTGATTTGTGTATGTATGTGTGCGCGTGTGTGTGTATAAACCACCTACCTAGCAAGCTTGCTTAGGCCAACCACTTTCTTGTTTGGGAGGTACGCTATGTGAGCCTGAAACATTTATATCATGAAATATAAATTAAAATATTGTCCGTAATACATGTCGTATAAAAACATAGTATCGACAAGTAGTCATTAGACATGGGCCAGTATCGTCAATTGGTTTAAGCTTATCACAGATACACTGGAATTGGTTGTATTGGAAATTGCTGTACAAAGAAGAATCACCATTACGTCATTTATTCATCAGATATCACTGGCATATTTTTAACTGTAAAATATCATTCTCAGTAACAATTCTGATCTCAGCTTTTTAAATTTGAGGGATCCTTTTCAATAATATGTCTGTGTTTATGTTATGAAACAAATATTAGCCAGTAGATTTTTATCAGATATTCTGTATTGAATTTGACCTATTGTTTTTACATAATCTGGGTATCCTGAATAGTTACCTTGCCAAAGAAGGGCACCAGGTGATGTTCACAGAGAGAAAACAGCTCAATGTCCTTCACGATCACCATCTCTTCGTGGTTTTCGTCAAAGATTGCGTCATTTAAGATATCTGTGGATTAGATGTGATCTTTACATTCTGTATTACACTGGAGCGAAAAGTTAAAAAATCAAAAGAATATACTGTATATCCATCAATGAGAAGTATTTAGCAAAAAGAAATGATACAAGTTATGAACTTTTATTGTCATGAATTCGACATGAGACAAAACGTCTTGACATTTGAAAGTTGCCCAGAACCCTATCTATGATTTCCTATCACAAATAAATTGATTGATTGATATTGAAATTCAGATCAAGTTAGCACCACTGAAAGTTTTTAACAAGATAAAGAAAGAAAATCTATCATCACCTTGAGGTGTTTCTTTGTAGCCTTTAGTGAGGAACTGCATGGCTTTGGCTGCACGTAGCGGTGTACGTAAAAGTCCCTCCCGGTTGACGTCCTCTCCCAGCTCACTCAGTATGATGGTATAAGCCTTCTTAATGTGAGACAGTTTGTCTACATCTTCAGAGTTCTTGGAGTTCTCTTCTCGGCTCAAACCATTATGGTCGCACATGTCCAGGTACTCGTCACCTTCTTTATTCATCTCTGAACCCAGGTGAGACTCCATTTTGGTTCTTGCTCTGCTGTCAGTCAAAGAGAGGCTACTGCTGGATACAGTGAGATAGGCCCTGTGGTAAGCTGTTGCCTCGGTGGTTGCAGAATGTACACTCTGGTTTTTATACCATGATGTGGGGCCCTAAGGCTACAGCATCACTGAAGCCTCAAGACACCCATGCAAAGTTTAATTATGTGAATAATTTTCTGATTTTTCAGTGACAAGGTATCAAATCACCACACAAATCAATTCCAAATCCCCTTGCATCAGATGTCATGAAACAGCATTTGACTGATCCTGTGATTTGAGTTTGAATGGACGTCCCACGCTCTGGTTTGAGGTCATAGACTTCGCTCACATGCAAGCATTAACGTGCTTGTAAAGCCTTTGTCTACGGTGAAAATAAGCTGAATGACAGAAATGACTGTGTCAATATAGCATCATCAGCTATTTCTTCAGCATATAACTCCTAAATATCTGTCACTGTCAGCCTTGTGAATCTATTATCATCTGGCCATAGAAAATGTCATTTTAGATACTGTGTGGATCTTTTACGCAAACTTCTTGGGACCCAGTAAATTTCCTTTGGATACTTGGAAAAATCGTCAGTCTACCAAAGCAAGCTCACTCAGTTTTATGTTGGACATGATGCTCCACAATACCCTGGAAATCCAGAGTTCTCGCAAGAGCACAATTTGAATTTGCTCAGCGAGTCACTCTGGCAATCAGTAATGATGCTCATTACTCATGCCGTTGGAGCCGAGCTGCACCAATCACATCGGTGTATCTGATATAGGCGGGCCAGAGGCGAGCTAAACAGATGATGACAGCGCTGCGACGATGAAGTCCGGAATCAGTCAGTAAACATTGCAAGATGGCTACGGATGAACACCAGTTGTTTGAAACGGCTTTGGCCGCTACAATGAACGAGTTAGGCTGTTTTGCCGACCGGATAGGGCAAGAGTCTAATCTACCAGTTAGCTCCGCTGGTAGCGCTCTGGATACGTCACCCCATGTATTGTTCTGATTGGTTGTAGTGTTATCCAATTCCGTGCAGTGATATTTTCAAATGCATGCTTGGTGCCGCCCCTCGAGTTGGGCCATTTTCATTACTCATAGCCAGACCCTAAATCTTTCTAGATTTGGGTCTGGATTTCCAGGCTAGCTCCACAAAATACTAAAGTTGGACTATTGCGGCTTCCAAATAAGTTAAAAAAAATATCCGCCCACAAGCGCCACAATGGGAGACATGACGAACTCTCTGTCTTTGGTTTAGTTTTACTCACTGTTTGATGATCCAGGGTGCTTCCGTTGGTTCAAGAGTTGATTGGTTTGCAGGGTGTACGGAGGGTTGGGAGATGACGCTATGAACTGATTGTCTTGACTGTCACGTTTTTAAAAAAAACAAAAAACAAACTTTACAAAAACAAAGTTCAAATAAATGGGGTATTAAACGACTTCATCAAACAATAAAAAACTAATACTAACCAAATAGGCAGTGGTTTAAAGACTGTAACCCCGTGACATCTTCCACGATTCACACTCACTTCAGCACACCTGCCTTTAATCAAAGGTTCCCACAATGCCAGGTCAGGTGGCAGATTACTGGGACTCAAAAAATAATAGGAAACTAGGACTTGCTAGAAATGGTTTTAACAAGGACTCAACATATTCAAGGGATTTACAGTCTTATTCTATGATCTATTGTTAGACTTTTGTTTTACCATTTTCTAGACTTGCTTATCACGATCATTTCAAGAAGGTTTTGGGGTTTAAATTGGACTCTGCTGGCTGAATTTTAGGCTTAAACATGAGTGTTTATATTTAAAATGCTTCAACCTTGATCTGGATAAGTGTCCATAGAACATACAGTAGATGGATGTTTCTGTTGGACCAGTTCATAAGTTTGGATAAATTTGGATGAAATGTGTATTTATCCTGACAATATCTTGCTTGATTGGGAGATCTGTGTGCTTGACAGATTAAAACTCAAATATAAAATGTAAGCAGTCAACAAAATGCACAGAACAAACATTTGACCTGAAACAATTACTAATCTCTTATGATGCAGAGAAACAAGTGGAACAAATGTCTTCTGCCTGTCTACATAATTAACTGTTAACATTGTCCACATGATCGCATTTGAAGCGTAAGCTCAGTCAACTTAGACTGCTTTTGTGTGACTGCAGAGATCTGCAATTTTGCTTATTGGTTTTCTTCTTCTCCTCCTCCTCTTTTTGCCTCCAAGAATTTTAAAACCGATCAGATATACAATTTTAAAGACTTCTGCTTGGCCACATTTTGTTACTGCAGAGATTCTAAAAAAGTACAGATTTAGAATATTTAAATTTGCAAATGACATCTTAGTGAGAAAATGTAATTATTGTTATTTTTCCAATATAACAAGTATACAATAAATCTTGGTGTTATATTAAGAAATAAACTTGTCAACCTAAATATATGCATTTGTTGTCCACTGCAAATGTTTTCCATTCTTAAGATTATCATCGGTTGTTGTATCAGTATCCATCACAACAAACAGATGATTATTGAAATTCTGTATCGTTGCATCTTTACAATACACATTTGTTAGTGACATTTAGTTCCGATGCAGGGAGTAGTGTGATATCCAGGCGTGTAGGTCAGACTGGGTGTACAGAGTGCTGACTTTAATTTCAGAGTCCTGGGTTCACGCTCTATGTAACAGTTCAACATGAGGTCAACCTTCACCCTGCTGACTGTCTTGTGCTTCAGAAGAATGCTGGTCTTTTTTTTCTTTTTCTTTTTTTTTTGTTAAGATTATTTTTGAGAGGTTTTTGTCTGTTTTATAGCAAAGCTGGAGAGTGACAGGAAAGGAGGGAGAGAGGGGGTTTGACACATAGCAAAGGGCCACGGGTTGGACTCGAACAGACTAACAAATTATACTATGACATACAGTACTATGACTTCTTATGGCAAACTATATTTGACTACATTTGACTTTTTTTTCTTTTGCAAGATTTTTTTTATGGCATATTAAACATTTTTATAATGTTTTTATAGCATACTATACTATGACTTTTATGGGATATTATGCTATAACAGTTTTATGATTTTTGTATGGCATATCCAACTATGACTTTTGTTTGGCATACTATACTATGACATTTTTATGACTTCTCATGGCAAACTGTACTATGACATTTTATGGCATACTATGCTAATATTTTTATGATATTTTTATGGCATCCTTTACTATTAGATATTTATCACTTTTTTGGCATATACTATGACATTTTTATGACTTTTTATGATATACTATCCAATGACTTTTTTTTTTTTTTTAAACTATACTTTTTGTACAACTTTTTATGGCATACTATACTTTGACATTTTGATGACATCTGTGGGGTATTATACCATGACATTCTATAATATAATATTATATATAATATGACATACCTAAATGATGACATTTTTTTGATTTTTCTATGGCATATTATACTGATTTTTTTTTTTGGCATACTATACTATGAATTTTATAATGGCTTCTTATGGCATTCTATACTGTGACTTTTTTGTGACTTTTTATGACATACTATACTATGACATTTTTTTAACTTTTTGTCACATACTATACTATGACTTTTTTTTTTACTTTTTATGGCATTGTATACTATGACTTTTTTGTGAGTTTTTATGGCATACTATACTATGACTTTTTTTTAACTTTTTGTCACATACTATGACATTTTTGTGACTTCTCATGGCAACGATATTATGACTTTTTATGGCATACTATACTATGACTTTTTTTTTTTTTACTTTTTGTCACTTACTATACTATGACATATTTATGACTTCTCATGGCAAATTATACAATGACTTTTTATGGCATACTATACTATGACTTTTTTTTTTTACTTTTTATGGCATACTATACTATGACTTTTTT
>NC_065515.1:32914698-32920144 GCF_006386435.1 Epinephelus moara
ATAATAGTAGTATACTATTAGTAAAAAAATGTAAAAGATGAACATTTAGGTCCGTCCCCCCCCCCCCCCCCCCCCCCATTTGTGGCGCCCCCTATGGATGACGCCACCCTTAGCATTAGCCTATATTGCCTTCTAGAAGTGCTCTTCTAGTTACTATGTGTTCATACAAAAGGTGAAGCAAGTTTTAGAAGCAGAGAGATTGCGTACAGAGCATAGACTGTTTATAAAGATGGACGTCACATAGCCTGAGTGGGCGGAAGTTCGCTGCATAGATCAGCCTCTCATTGGGCGGAACGAGCCACCTGCCGAAGTCCCGCCCTACCACCTCCGGTTGTGTAGCAGTTTTCAACCGTTTTCAACACGTCCTTTACTAACTTTTGCGGTGTTTGATCTTGCGGGGATGTAGCCATTTTTCTGCCATGGTTCGTGTGCTGTAGGCAATATTTTTGTGGGCGTGTTACACCAAAACCTGTTTCCCCCTGGCAATATTTTTGCAAGCGCGCCATTGCTGTGGCACCGCCCAGAACGATTGTGATTGGTTGAAAGAAATACAAGCAGCCAGGGCGTTTTTTTCTCCAATCTTAAAGTGAGAGTCAGCGCAGCCAGACCTTTCTTTTCTTGAGAAAGGTCTGGTGAGCGAAACTAGACGACACATGACAGGACCCCAAAAGTGAAGTCAACATGTTGCAGTTGCCCTCTACTAGCTGGCTGCAGTATAGATCATAAACCCCGCCCCCTTTATGATAGCTGATGGGACATGGGCCAAACTGAAAACTCATCTCAAAGTTCATCTTAAATTCATTTTAAAAAAAAGATGGTTTCTGTAATTTTAAGTATTTTTTTAAAGTCATTATACTGATGTGTGTGGAGTTTGGTCATGGACCTTCTATGTCCAGATATGACGTGAAAGCTTATTGATGTTTGGGGACACCATGTGAAGTTTTGTCTGTTACATGCATTGTCTTCTTTCAAGATACACTTCCGTTTTCACAGTAAATTTAATATTTACGTACAGTCTCTTTCAAAATAAACACACTACATCAGTACAACAATGCGAACTGATGTCTTTTTTCCTCCAACAACAAACACACATGGTTGGGTTTAGGCAACAAAAACACGTGGTCAGGTTCAGGAAAAAAGAACAGGGTTTGGCTTTAGAATCTTACGGGACGTGAACACCGCTATCCCGGGTGCAGGTTGGTGGTTGTTGAACCCATTCGCCACCCCTCCCACCCTATTTGGACTTTCACCGCCTCCATCTTCATTCTTGTCCCACCGCTTTTCCCCCCGACACCGCCAAGTGATGTTAAACTATAATGGCGACCGGCTGTGTATCATGCCGACGTTAAGGGATGGCTTTCTTTGTCAGTGTCTGACGCCGCAAATCACTGCCCAAGCACTGGATTTCGACGACTTTGGAGTTAGACTGGGTTGGTCTGACATGTGTATGGGCAGGAGCTAGATACCAGTGGAGATCATTAGTGCACAGATTCGGAATTCAAAATGACGTCACAAGCACAAGACGGCAGCGGCTGTATCCATGATGTTTGGGCTTCAATTAGGTTCAATTAGGTACAGTGGAAGGAAGTGTCCATATTTATATACAGTCATTGGCACAAAGTCAGTGGAAAAGATTAGATGAGAGTTCAGAGGCACAGTGAAGCCAAAATAAGAATTATTTGTGGATTTGGCTCCATTTTGGAAGGAACTCTCACAAACAAACAGTAGGCTATAAATCAAGTGTCTTCACAGTCAGCAGGATTAAATAATCACCATAACAGTTTCTATAATGATATTGTAGTTGTGAAAACCTAATAAATTTCTTCTGGAAAGAGTTGTTACTGAGAGCAAATAGCTGCTCTGCGTCTGCATTGTGTCCTTAGAGATGTTGAAAATATTGATGTTAAGTTTATATCTGGGTGAAATAGAAATCTCAGATAGCAAAGTTGTTCTCTTTTAACAAAGCATAAGGCCACACAAGAAAGCACAGAATTAATACATTTTGATTATGGTGTAACTACTGAAATTGAAAGAATTAAAGTAGCCTGCCAAGCTGTCTGAAATAAAGGTAAGAGACTGTGCATTCAGCAGGTTTTTTTTAGGTCATAGCCATAGGATACAGCCAAAAGAAGAACCTCTAAGCTTAATTTTTCTTCTGAGATCCAAACCTGACAGTCAACAGCAGCCGAGCACTCGTACCTCTTGTGCTGGAGGACCGCCAGTTCCTGACAGAAGTTTGGCTCGGCTCATGACAACTTGCAGGCGTTTGTTCCATCTCCATCATGACGAGGTCTGTTTGGAAATTCAAGGCTGGGGGGCTTCAGGATGCAGTGAGAGTAATGTAGCTGTCACTTGTTTTCTGCAAGAGAGTGGTCCACATCAGTTCAGCAACTTGAGGGAAAGACATCACGGTCGATGCAGAGAAACTTAAAAAATGTCAGACATTTAAAACAAAGTGCAAAGAAAAAACCCCATCTGAATCTGTATTTTTGTTTTCCAGAAAGCAGAAGAGAAATTGTGTGATCCACCTCACCTGCTGGGAGCTTGTCTCTGCTCTGACCCTGCAGCTTGGCTCGACTCAGAGCCGAAACTTCTCAGAGTCAAAGGTCAAGCTGCAGATTCACTGGTGATATATTAACATCCGCCGGGAGTCCCAAATGCATGGGAACTCTGACTGAGGAGGCTCTAATGGGAAGGATAGTCAGTTCGTGGTGCTGTCTCTCTGCGGGGATGAGTGGTGAGGTCATGTATTTCCCTCAAGGACAGGCTTGGGTGGTATTTCTTAAAATAACAGTTGAACTAAATGAGTCTTGCTACCAAAAAAAACATCGAGCTAGCCGAAAACCTCAGTGGGAATGATGGTTGAAAGGGACCAAAAAACAGTAAATGCTAATAAAGGACTGTTTTTATCTGTTATTAACTGTTCAATCTTTAATTGACAGGAAAGCTAAGTGTGAAAGGGGGAGAGAGAGGGAATGACATGCAGCAAAGGGCCACAGGCTGGAGTCGAACCCGGGCCGCTGCGGCAACAGCCTTGGACACAGACGCTCCGAATAAAGGACTGTTTAAACAACTTTTAAACCTTAGTTAGCACTTGAAGGATTTAATGGGCAGCAGTTCATGAACCCATCAGAGAGAAAAAGAACATCTTGTGCCAGAAATAATTGCGCACAATGATGTTATGTAATGTCTCGTATACAAAGGAGTAGGTTTTGTTTTAACATTAGGGGGGACACATATCAAAAAGGGGGTTTCGGGGTTCTCCACCAGAAAATTTTGAGCACCAAACACTTGATTTCCTGCATTCTGATTAATAGTTTTCACCAATTTGTACCTTTTCTTTTTTCAATTTATGGTGTTGTCGTCTTAAATTTTGTACTTTCATGTATTTGTTAAGGGGGAAAAATGCATGTTCTAGATATTAAGGGGGTACGCTTCCCCTGCATCACCCCCGAAATCTAAACCTATGCATTAGGGTTGCAGCAGTATGCTGGTTCCAAGATATACTGTGATGTATAAGTTGACGGTTCTCATACCATGTACATTTGCTTATCTTATCTTACTATATAATGATATATATATATATATATATATACATATACATATATATTACCTCACTGACTTGGTCAATCCATGTGAAATTTGGCACAGTGGTAGAGGGTCATGGGAGGATGCGAATGAAGCAATATTACTTCAGTTGGCCAAAGGGGGGCACTATAGCAACTGATTGAAATTGCAAACTTTGAATGGGCATATCTCATGCCCCGTATGTCGTAGAGACATGAAACTTTGCACAGAGATGCCTCACCTCACGAGGAACTAATCTGCCTCAAGAACCCATACCTTCCGCTTATATAGATTTTCCGCCATTTTGAATTTTTTGAAAAACACTTAAAATCGATCTCTTCCTAGGAAGTTTGACCGATCTGCATGAAACTCTGTGAACATAATCTAGGGACCAATATCTAAAGTTCCCTCTTGGCAAAAGTTGGAAAACTTACTAAAACTGAGCTTCTATAAGGCAATGAATATTGCGGAGGGCGTGGCTCATCACATAAAGGTGTATAACATCTCAAGGGTTTCACTGATCACCACGCAACTTTGTAGGCATATGACCACACATCATCTGAGGGGACCCCTCCATTATTGACCCCATCAAACAAAATGGGGGTGCTAGAGAGCTAATTTCTTATCTAGGCCTAACCGCCATATCGATTTTTACAAAACTACTAAACTTTACTAAACTTTTTACTAAACTATGTAGAACAGGACACCTCAAGGTGACTGGAGAAATTTAACTCCAATTAGCAACTGGGTGGCGCTATAACAATAGAAAAATGGCTAAAATGTGAAACATCGCTGTGGCTGCAATCGTACTATCAAATTCACAAAAACTCTGTCTGAATACATTGTTCTTCTTGTCTCGCTGCCACTGAGGAGGAGGAGGAGGAGGGGGTAGTAAGAGAGGATGCAGGTGACAATGAGGCCAGTGTGCCAGTCAGAGAGAGAACCATGGAGCAAAAGGTTAGAGTTAGATGGCCTAGGGCAAATGACAGTAAAGAATGGGAGATAGTTAATAGAGATTTGTCAGTTATCTTAAGTAGGCTTAGAGGAAATGCAATAGATAGGTTAGAAAAGATGGGAGATATAATTTACTCATATGGTGTAGAGAGGTTTGGGTCTGCCCTTGCAACCCAGGGTGTACAATTTCTCCATTAGCATTTACTATGGCAATGGAAGTAATCATCAGGGCTTCTAAGTGGGTGGTAGGTGGGGAGAGACGGCAGAACGGGTTGCATTTTCCACCAGTTAGGGCTTACATGGATGACATGACACTGGTGACCACAACAATGCCATGTACAAAGAGGCTACTAGAGAAGGTAAATAAGATCCTCAAGTGGGCCAGCATGAAGATCAAGCCTAGTAAATCTAGAAGCATTTCGATACGTAGAGGGAAGTTAAGTGATAGGAAGTTTGTCATAGATGATGAGGAAATCCCAACAATTAGGGAAAAGTCAGTAGAGAGCTTAGGTAGGTGGTACAATGTAGAGTTGAATGATGAGGAACAGGTGGTGAAATTTAGGAAAGATGTGGCTCAAGGATTGGATAGAATAGATAAATCCGAACTTCCAGGAAAGTTGAAGTTGTGGTGTTTGCAATTCGGGCTATATCCTAGGTTAATGTGGCCATTGTTAATTTATGAAATTCCAATATCCGTAGTGGAGAGAATTGAAAGGTCGGTTAGCTCCTATATTAGGAAATGGTTGGGTGCTCCTAGGCGCCTAAGTAGTGTTGCATTGTATGGAAAAGGGATACTTCAGCTGCCAGTATCTAGTTTAACAGAGGAATTTAAATGTACCAAGGTCAGGACAGAGCTGTTGTTATCTGGGAGTAAGGACGTGGTAGTTAGGAGTGTGGTTCCAAATCCAACCAAGGGGAGGAAGTG